>NC_143195.1:36548333-36852500 GCF_051530095.1 Phoenix dactylifera
AGAACTTTTAATATTCATCGGTATCAAATAAACTATCTAACTAATTAATGACTCTTACACTCGCACTCCACACCCAATCCATCCATGTTTATGCATCCTGCAACTCTGAACAGAGAAAGAATAAGGAGGGTGAGCTTTACAGCCCAGTAAGAATTCCTACACATTCATACCAACACAGCAATAATATGAATTTGAAAACCACAAGAAATTGATGCACATATCATGAAATCATAAACCGGCTATCAAAAGGCTCGAATAATCGGTATAAATATGCGCGTCAAATTTCAACAAAAATCTAGCCACTCAAGCGTGATATGTCATGCAATATCTCAAATATCTTCATTAATGTTTTTAATTCTATTCCTTTTAAACTTGATCCGGATCAATTATTTTTTTGACTTTGGGCCAAATCTCGGTCACGTTTCCAGCCCGTGATGGGGCAAACCAATAGTATTACACTTAGAGCATGTGATGGGCAAACCAATAGTATCATACTTAGAACCTGTGATGGCCAGGCAAACCAATAGTGTCACACTTAGAGCCTATGATGGGGCAAACTAATCAATAGTGTCATACTTAGAACCTGTGACGAGCAAACCAATAGTGTCACACCTAGAGCCTGTGATAGGCAAACCAATAGTGTCACACTTAGAGCCTATGATGGGGCAAACCAATAGTGTCACACTTAGAGCCTGTGACGGGCAAACCAATAATAACGAGATAACCCAAAGTCCATGTTCTTTTAATTAAATTCACATCCACACATCAATCCCTTTTTATTTCCAGCTTTAGCCTAACTGTGGTCACGTTTCCAGCCCATGATGGGGTAACCAATAATAACATAGTTAATCTAGAGCACTACATGCATTAGTCCGATTATGCAAGTATAAGTTATGCTCATATATGTATCCATCATATCGTCGATCACAAGCAAACATGATGTTGCGGTGGATATGATCCCAAGAAACAGTAAAACTGAATCTAATGAGGGTTCTGCTGTGCGTATGATCTCAGAGAAGCATATACCCAATTATGTTGTCAGGTGGCTGGAGAGATGAAAAGATAGTAGAAATGGCAAAAGAAAAAGGTTGCAACAAAGAGCTCTAAAAAAGGGGAGAACATCATATCACAAGTTGCATGCAATCATTTGTTGAGCTAATTAATGCTTCAGATGACTAGGTAATGCAAACTACTGGTTTTCATAAATGAATTAAACAGTTCGTATTACATAATGGCTGTATTCATGTAAAGGCATCATATGTGCAACAGCAACGTTCTTAATATACTTGAAATTTGTGAGCTTACCCTCAGTTTCCAACTTAATTTTGCTAAGAGATTTAATTTTTTTTGCTTCTTGTTGGCTATTTTATGATTTGTATAGCCTCTCTCAAGTACCTATGAGATTGGGTTGTAGCATTTCTAAACTTTATGAAAATTGAGTTTTTTGCATGAATATTCTTCTAAATATCAAATTTTGCGTGAATACCTTTTCAAAATTGATATTTACATGTATGCCCTCGTAAAACTCTGTTATTGTACAAATATCCCTAATATAACGGTTGTTGTTAAAAAAAATACATTTATATTAATTAAAATAAAAATAAAAATTAAAATGACATTATTACCCTTACTCTTCCATCCCCACCTCCACCACCCCCCCCCCCCCCCCCCCACTCCCACTCCCTCCCTCGTGCCCTGTTTCGGCTTCCCCAACAGTGCCTTACTCTTCCCTCCCCTCCCCTCCGCTTCGGCTTCCCCAACAGTGCCTTACTCTTCCCTTGTTAGCTTGCTCCCATGGCCTTATTATTCTCTAAAGGGATGGGAAATGCCAGCCAATGAGGAAGGAGAACAGGGAGGAAGGAGGAAGGAGATCGCGGGCGAGCTGCATCGCGTTCTCGGGCCGACCTCACTCCCCATGGCCAGCGGGATCTTGATCTCGCGCCCCATGACTCTCGCCATCGCGATCGCGATCTCGATACGTCGAGGGCGGGCAGGCATGGGGGAAGCCGTTGGCCGGGGGGGGGGGGGGCGGAAGCCGGGCGCCGTCCGGGGGGCGGTGGGTGGGTGTGGGAAGCCGGGCGCTTGGGAGGGGTGTGAGAAAGGTGAGGTTAATAACGCCATTTCAAATTTTAATTTTATTTTTAATTAATATAAATATGATTTTTTTTAACACCATTAGAACAACCGTTATATTAAGGATATTTGTACAATAATAGAGTTTTACGAGGGTATACATGCAAATATCAATTTTGGAAGGGTATTCACGTAAAATCTTATATTTAGAAGGGTATCCATGCAAAAAACTCAAGAAAATTTCATGGAACTTAATGTGCCTTCTCAACATAATTTATGTTCTGGGCTGGTTGGCACCCTACTTTCTAAATAGATGTTTTCATGTTTGCAATTCTTATTTAGAAAATAGCTCTTATTTTTACCTATATGAAAGAAATGTTGTAGTACAATATTTTTACTATTTACTATATTTTGTAATAGATTTTTACTATATCTTTAGTATTATATTTTTACTAGAGTGTGTATTTTATATTATAGTGAAAACACAATACTAAAACTTGTCTATCATTTAAGTAAATATACCAGTCTTTCAAAAAATTATTCTTTTAATTAAAGATTGTATATAAATTATTGATAGATATTTGGAATTACGACTGGAATCGGATCGGATATTAACATATCTATATCCATATTTGTTTCTTTTGACGAAAATAAATATAACTATAGATATTAGTCGAATGCAAAAATTTGTATCCATATTTATTTTAAACAGATACGGGCTATAGATGTTAGTCGAATGCAAAAATTTATATCCATATTTATTTTAAATGGATACGGATACAAATCGGATACCAAAAATTTAGATATAAATATGAATATAAATTAGATAATTAAATTTTATGATCACAGAATCAAAGATATTATTCAGTGGATGATAAATCAAGTTAATATCATATAATCATTTATTTTTCTTAAAAGTTCATGAGTGTCATATAAAATTAAATAGAATTACAAGAGGAATTAGATACTTGAATACGGATTGGATAGTTATCTATTCATATACATATTTTTTTTTTACGGGTACTGATATTAGTTGAATGCTCAAATTTTTATCCATATCCAGATAGATTCGGATATGAAAACGGATCCGAACGGATATCATGCAATCCACTCTCACTTTTATTTCGAATTATAAACGTAATTATGGAGGGAGAATTAGATGATTTTTTTTCTTAATTTTGATTTGTTGCTGATTTGGGTTATTTTGATTTGGAGCTCACTTGTAATTTATTGGATTAAGCTTGGGCTGAGTACGGGACGCGCTGATCTTAGGCTCGGTGTTTAGGATTACCGGCGAATCCCGGTGCGAAACCGGCTCTTGAACGAGACGCTTTTATGATGGGCCTCGACGTAATTAACCTTAAAATAATGCTAATCCGGATTAAAGATTCCCGCTCGACCCGGAAAAGCTAAGCTAATTAACCCTTCAATTTCAATCCTAGTTCGCCGCCAAGACGCCCTGGTCTCCTATAAATAGGCGGCCCTCACCTCGCCTCAGTCTTCAACTTACAAGGTTCTTGGGACAGCGAGCGGGAGCGATCGCGCGGATCTTGGGTTCTTGCGTTTCTCCGAGTCGATCGATCGGACGGGCGATTATGGCGACAGCGGCGGGCGATGCGAAGAAGAAGATAACGTTGCGGAGCTCCGACGGGGAGGAGTTCGAGGTGGAGGAGGCGGCGGCGAAGCAGTCGAAGACGATCGCGAACATCATCGAGGACGGGTGCGCCGACGGCGGGATCCCCGTCTCCAACGTCACTGGCAAAGTCCTCGCCAAGGTCCTCGAGTACTGCAAGAAGCACGCCGACTCTGCCGCCACTGAGGAGGAGATCGCCGCCTGGGACTACGAGTACATCAACGTGGAGCAGGACGTCCTCTACGAGGTCATCGTGGTGAGATTCTTTTGCCGTCCTCCTCTCTCTCTTCTATTACTCGATCGGTTTTCTTCTATTGCTCGATTGGCTTTCTAATGTCAATATTTTGGTCGAATGGGATTCTGTTGGCGTGGAGAGTTTTCTATTGGTTTATGATTTGTTACATATTCTCGATTCGATGATTCTGGATATATAGGGTTTGATCGATTATAGGATTTATTCGTAATGATCTTTGAAGAAAAAAAGAAACAGATTCTTATGGTTGATTCTTGAGGAAAAGGGGACTCTGAATCTTTGGTTCAACAATAGATGTAGAACCGGATTGATTTGGTCGCCAATAAGTGGAATTCAAAGCCATATCTACAAGCCGAGCTTAAAATAATTCAGAAATCTACCATGAATCATAAGTCGCAATGATTTCATCGATTTCCGCAAGATAATCTGTGTATCGCCCGCCCCAATCACCTACTACCTCTGTAAATAGAATGACACGATAACCGAGGCTAGAATGTTAATCGACATGCTTGCTCAAGATGTTCGTCTGGTGATTCGGTGAATGGTGATGTGGGAATTATCAATTAACAAAGAAAAGAGAAGGAATTATATATTGCCCAGAAAAGTCTTCCTTAATATTCCATTCTTGATTCTTCTTATTCCCAGTTAGGACTTAGGAGACAATCCTTACTTCTTCAACTTTGTAGTCACTAATGGTAAAAGCCTTACTCGTTTCTAACTTTATAGCAGGGAATTCTGTACAACTTTACAACATGTTTGCAGTTATATCAAAGGTATTGGAAAGATGTTCAATAGAATTATGTATTCATTTTCTTTTGTTTTCCTAATCCTTTGCATTGAAATAAATAAGCATTTCTTTTTATCATTTGCAATGAATATGTGGTATTCTTTTTTGCGGATGAGGGTTGTAAAGTTAAACGAACACTTTCTTTATGCTTAATTGGCCTGTGGAGTGAATAGAGAAAGAAAAAAAGTAAAGAAATTAAGAACATGCCTTTCGAGTCTCTGGATCTCCTCCTAATCACCCAACCACATTATGTATTTTGACTAAAATATTTGAATTGCCAGTTGAATTTATTATGAGCATGCTGTAATGACATAATATTTGCTGTGTCGATGATATCCAGGCCTCCAACTATCTGAACATCAAAAGCCTTTTGGAGCTCGGCTGCCGCGGAGCGGCTGATATGATCAAGGGAAGGACTCCTGCGGAGATCCGGCAGTGGTTCAAAATCCCGAATGACTTCTCTGCTGAGGAATTGCGAGAGGTCGAGAGGGAGATGTTATGGGCCTTTGAATAAAGGAAAAGAAAGGATTGAGCTCTTTACACTTGCTCTGCTCATACAGGGTTGATAACTGGTAGCTGCAACATAGAAATGATTAAGAGATGCAGAGCATCAAAAATTTGGCAGGACCTTTTTCTTGCTCTCCTTCTTTAGCCGATATAGTCAGATTGGTATACGCATGCACCTCACTGTTTTGGATGCAGGCAATGGTTAAAAAGTTTTGAACGTTTCCAAGTAATTCTGTTCCTTGAAATAATGGTGGCCTATCAATTCTGTTGAATCTATCATTACTCATTCCTCATGGATATGGTGTTTGGGGCGCAACTCAATTTTTTTTTTATTATCATGTTTATTTTTTACGTTATGCTTGCTCCAAGGATCCCTAGCAGGGCTTTAGAAGGGGCTCTAATCCTTATAGCACGGTGCGGATGTGCTCGCTAAACAGAAAAAATAAAAAAAGATATTATGAAATAAAGCAATTAATTCCATGTGAGCCTAATTCTCACATGTAATTCTAAAGCTTTAATATTGGGATACCTAGCTTCCTATTGCCGCTAGGGAATCCGTTGAACAGGAAGTTAGAGTCCTAATTTGACTTGGGCCTTACGTCAAGGTTTGGTTGGAACAAGAGATCGGCGACCTCGGTTATGAAAGGATTTGGCGTGGCGTTGTTCAGCGGTAAGTGGTAGTGGATTCCGCGGCGCTTTTTTTTTTTTTTTTTTTGGGTGGTGCGTGGCGGGCGGGCGGGCGTGCGTGCGTGCGTGCATGCGTGCAAAGAGGGAGGAAAGAAGACAGAATTTACAGAGAGATAAAAGAGGTAGGAAGGAGAGGTATGGGAGAAGAAAATTATTTCTATTAGAGTTTTCTCCATCTTGACAGGACATAATTGGGATTTTGGAGTGAACCACATTAAATCTTAATAGGCCATGCCAATTTTGTTTTTAATATTTTTCAATTATTTTATTCAGTTGCTCTAGGAGTTTTAATAAGTGTCATAGCTTAGAGCCAAGATAGAGAAAAATAATAGATTGTTCATAATGACATGCACTTAGATTGGCTTTGCACACTGATGAAAGGCAAAGATAAAAGGCCATGTTGGTGAAGGATGGGTGCAATTAATGTGGTCCTTGAAGATAAAGAGAAGAAACCTACGACAACGATGAATAAAGAATTCGCCAATAGGTCAAAAATGGTGATGGTAGATCTCTATTTAGTACTTGATGAGTCATTCTTACTTAGTATTTTTCTCAAAAACCATTGCTAAAGGATTATGGAAGAAATTGAGAAGCATGCACGAAGGAAAATCTATGCTAGGTAAGATTTTTCTTCGAAAACAATTGTACACCTTGAGGATGCAAGATGGAGCTTCATTGTAAGAATACCTAGTCTAATATACTGATTAGCCAATTAGCAAGTGGTTAAGGTTGTGATTGGTAGTGAGGAAAAAGTAGTTATATAACTTAGCTCGATGCCCAATTCTTGGGTTGGTTTGATCATGAACTTTAGAAATGCAACAATTTTTAGCAAAGAACTTGCCGATGTTGATATTGCTTATTGAGGAGGCTCAGCAAGAAAGACCATTGAAAAAAGGATTTAGCAGTGTATGGTCAAGATCCAAGTTTAGAGATAAGAGCAAAGTGCAGTGTTATTATTGTAAAGAGTTTGACTACATTAGAAGAGCATGCCCGCAACATGCATTGAAACTAAAAATGGTGGTAGATCTTTGGATGCAGCAATGGCATCTACGCAAATTAATGATGGTGATGTTGGAGAGATTCTCAGGGTCTCCAAAGGTATAGTCACTTCTAATGATACTTGAATTTTGGATTTGGGTAGTTCTTACCATGTTTGCTCTATGAGGTATTGGTATTGATTCGAGATTAAGGAAAATATTTTTCCGTTGATGGATGGTTCAATTTGTAACATTTGAAGCAAGAGGATGTTTGATGGAGCAATGCACGCTCCGAGTGGAGTGTCGTGTATTCCGAAGAAGCACGAATCTGATTTCATTTACCGCATGCACTAGACTCTAATTTTATAGGTATGCGGTGTAAGGAGTATTTTTGAAGATGACACATGCTATATGGCTAACTATGCCAGTAGCAGCCAATGAGCGGGGGATGGGGAGCTCAGTAATATTTTGTTTTCCATTTTTTTTTTGAGTACATCCGTACACGCAGGGGCGGCCCAATACATTTGGGGGCCTAAGGCAAATCCAATGAATGAGGGCTTTTTTTTTAATAATAAATTTTTTAATAAATATAAAATACTTAAAAAAAGATATAAGAATGGATAGCTATCAAGTACACTATTTCAACAAAGATACATGAATCTAACAAAAATAGGCAAAAAGTTTTTTTAATTTAATATAATTTTTAAATGAAAGCACATAAAAGTAATTAATTTAAAAAAAGGGCCATGAAACTGATTAAATAACTGAGATGATGCTTGGCAATAATGTTTACCATGTCAAGCAAGAGCCGAATAGGAAAGGGTCATCCCATGGCACTTCTTTCGAGCTGGGCATGTATATCGGGAGGCCAATGGTGCAGCAGACTGGGTGGCGGCGTTTGTTGCGTGCCACTCAGGCGGCTCACTATGGGTCGGTGAGGGTGATTTACCTGGTGCTATCCGGGAGATTTTGTATGCTGACTCTTCTAAGTGCATTCGTACCCGAATAGTATGAATCATCGGTTTTAGAAAAAAAAAAAAAAAAAAATTGAACCTCTCTATTAGAGAAAGTAGGGGCATTATGGAAAATTCACTCCATCTAATAAATAAAAGTCCCATCCCACCATCTCCCCTTCAAGTGAGTACCCAAGCAGCAACTGCAACATCACAGCACAGCAGCCATTCAACCCGCTCTGGCTCCTTTTCTCTCTCTACCACCCAAGAGGGGAGAAGAAACCGAGAGGAGAAAATTAAAAGAATCTCCACCCTCCAGGAAGTCCATCTCCAATCCCCCTATCTTTCTTCCCGATGGCCCAGCTGGATCAGGAGTAATGTGAGGGAGGGAAAACCCAGACCAAAACCAAAAAAGAGAAGGGATGAAAGATAAGAGTGGCTTCAGGCGTGCATCAGCTGTCGCAAGGATCTTTGAGGATGGTGGAAAGAAGACGAGGGGGGGGAACGAGTGTTTGTATAGCAGCAGCACCTCCCGGTTCCAAGAGGATTTGATCGTCCCAAGGATCTTTGAGGATGGTAGAAGGGAGACCGATGTACTTTACTTCTAAAATCTTTTTACTTATAGCCGGAGGATGGGCAGCGGGGGGCGCAGGACGGCGAGCTTGATGTCGCAGCTCCGGAACCCAGCCTCGCCGAAGATCTGGCTGACGATCGGGTCGTCGAGGATGGCGAGCACCAGCTGCTGCAGCTCCACCTTCACGCCGGAAAATGACGACCCGAGGGAAGGCCGTGGGTGGGGGCCTTCCCTGGGCCAAGGCTTGAGCCGACACTGCGTACACGTGTTATATGAATCATCCGGTCTAGCCAAAAAAAAGAAAAAAAAAAAAAGAAGAGGGTGACACATGCTATCGTGGTGTTGACGATGGGTAAGAAATGAAGATGAGATAACTTGCGGTATCTTTCATGGGAAGTGAGAATTTCAGGTGGAGTACCGGGCAATTCATATTTGCCCGGCAGTGGAATCTGACATTTTATAAACTGAATCAGAATTCCTGACAATAACTTTTAGGTCTCTCCATTAATGACACAGGGTTTGGGCCGGCATTTGTGAGGAGCCAAGCGGATCTTGGTGGCAGGTGTTATTCTTTCTTGAATTCAGTCGACAGGGTGACAAAACTCCTACGTTGAGATAATAATATGCCATATTGCAGCAATTTAGGCTTTCCATAGGTTGTGACCATGTCATATTAGGGCATCACTTTTGCTGAAATTAAGTTGCATGCCGTATCCATGGATATCCCCGTGCAGACATGCACATAGACCCCATTAATATATTGGATGAATCTTTTTTTTTTTTTTGGTAAAAAACGGCTACTCATTCATATAGATCTAACATGAGTACAACCCGCCACGTCCGTAGAAATAAAAGACAACAAAGGAGAAGGAGCGTCTATAGTAGACGTCCACAAAACATCCCCGGAATGCCGGGCCACAAAAGAGGCGACCCGGTCTGCGGCCCTGTTCGCCTCTCTAAACACATGACCAATCTGAAATCCGACCATCATCTAAGCCATCCTCCGAGTCTCCCGAATAAGGGGGTGACCGTCACCGTACCTGTCCACCCCCGAATCCAATCGATCACCACCACAGAGTCTCCCTCAAGGAACACTCGCTCGGCGCCAAGGACCTGCCTGGCATAGGATAAGCCCTCCCAAGCAGCTCCGCTCCAACAACTGTAATCCCATGTGTTCGACGCCCACCTGCGGCCACCAACCTACCACCGTGATCCCTGATCACAAAGCCGACCCCTCCAGTCAAACCGTCTAGTGACCTACTGCCATCGAAGTTTACTTTGAGATAGCCAGGGGGTGGGGGTACCCAAGAGACAATAACGAAATGGGGCGCTGAAACAGCGTGAGAAATACCCCAGGTGTCCCTGGCGATCCCAGAAGAAAACTCAGAGGCAGCCGCCATAACCTCCCTCGCATGTTGTGCCGCTCTATCCACCACCATCCTCGGAAGCACCCGCCTCCCCTCAAATATGCCTGCGTTCCTATCCAACCAAATGTGATAGGACAGGTACGCCCTCAATATCCCCTCCGCTGCCAACCCAGGCCTACACATGGAATCTCTCAACACCCGTAGCAAATCCTGCGTCGAGACTACCGCATCAAGCAAGGGAACCGAAGAACACTGCCATATCTCTCGAGCTCTAGGGCACTGCAGGAGAACATGCTCGATGGTCTCCACGATATCACCGCATGTCTCACAAAACTGAGATACCCCCATACCACGCCAAACAAGCAAACTCCTAGTCGGGAGACAGCCCCAAGCCACCTTCCAGATGAAAAGTGCCACCCGTGGGTGAATCCGTAATCTCCATATCCAGCCTCCAGCGATCTGTCGAGCTGGCGCCCTGCAGAACAGCGCAAGAAGATCTCTGGCCCTCACCCGCGACCGCCCCGTCGGAGTCCAAAGCAGCCTATCCGACACCCCTCCAGAGGGGATTGGCAGGGCCAAAATCAACTCCGCCAACTGCTCACCAAACGCCTCCCTGATCATCCCCACCCTCCAATGGCTCCCCTCAGAATCCAACAGATCTCTGATCCTGCACCCAGCTAATCTCGCAGAGTCCACCATGGTTGGCAGACGATAGATCGGCCACTCGGTCACCCAGCTATCCTCCAGCACATCTATCGAGCGGCCATCACCAATCACCCATCTGATCTCCGGAAGCACCACCATAGCCCTGGCACACATCACTCGCCATATCGGAGAGTGGTGACGCTCCACCCGCCCCCCAGGCACCAAGACACCATATTTGGCCCTCATCAGTGAGGACCACATACTCTCGGGCTCAAGCACAAATCTGACTGCATGCCTCGCCGCTAACACCTCCCGTCTCGTCACCAAGGACTGCACCTCCAGCCCCCCGGCACTGGTCGGCTGGCATACAATCTTCCAGGCCACCAAATGGATCCCACCTCTGCCGCTACTCCTCCCCCAGATAAACTCTCTGAACAGCTGCTCAAGGGACCTCAAGACTGCCACCGGAATATCGACGTGGGATAGAAGATAAATAGGGACAGATGAAAGTACAAAACGCACCAGGGTGATCCTCTCCATCATAGACAATGAATGAGACTGCCAACCCTCCAGCCTGCGTCTGACACTAGTCACAAGGGACACAATCCCTAATCCTCAGTCGTCGACCATATAATGGTACCCCCAGATAAGACATCAGGCCACCCTGTTCTCCCACTCCTAGAACCTCCAGTATAGAGAGCTTCAGCGCCCCGCGCGTCTTCGGACTAAAGATAACAGCAGATTTGGCCAAATTGACCTGCTGCCCAGAAAGAGCACAGTAATCCCGGAGAATCTGATCTATAACTCGAGCCGACTGTCTCGAAGACCTGACTAAAAGCAGGCAATCATCAGCGAATAACAGATGGGAGATCGCCACTGCTCCCTCCACCGGTCTGTAAGCCTCCAGCTCCTGACTCGTCACTGCCTGCCGCAAGAATCTAGACCTGATGAATCATTCCTTAGTGTATAAATGGTCAAAAGATCTGAACTTTCTGCCTCATTATCCCACTGAAGTGGATTTTTTTAAAAATATTATTTTGATTGCGACAGCATTTGTGTAAATTATCTGATACACATCTGCAGGAAGACCAAGCATTTCGCTCAATTGCTGCTGACTACTAATGGGCTTCTAACCTTGTATGTTCCATCTGACCAAGTGATGGAACCCAAGAGGTCACCTTTTGTTGAAGAGTTCACAACGGAAAAGATAACTTGGTAGCTCAGTTTCTTGATATTCTTCGTGAACTGCAGTTTACTGGGCGTCACCATCACGTCTATCCCAGGTGGAGACTGAATGCTCACAACGTACGTGGTTTCCTCCTCAGCTCCCACATTGGTGACCGTCCTGTCCACTATCTTTCTTCCATTCCCCATCAAGCTCGAGATGGTGATCGACGGGTAATTCAGATTGGAGATCAAGTCCTTGCTTGAGTTCTCTGGGCACTTAAATCCATCCGGAATGGTTGTTATAAGTTTGATATCTGATGACTGGTATCCGTAGTTGCACAGAAACTGCAAGTAATCTTCGGTTCCTACTTCATACACCAGACCCGGTTGCAGTGCACTTGTTGGGCTTACTTCCCCTGCTCCATAGTCATATGGCGTCGCTGTGGATCCCGAGTCAGTTGTGAGTGAAGCCTCATCGTTGTTCGTCTGAGTTGCTATATGTCGGGTGGCATCACACCCAGATGAGTTCGAAATTAGTTTCGGACTGAAACAAAGCAATGCAGTCTCGAATAGTTCGAAATGAGGAGCTTGATACCTGTGGTCATGATGGCTGACCGGATAGCGGCTGGACTCCTAGTAGGATTCGAAGCTTTGATGGTGGCCGCGATTCCAGAAACATGCGGGCAGGCCATGGAAGTCCCGGAGACAAGTTTGAATGCTGAACTCTTCTGGCCTTGGGGAACCTCTGAGGAGTCGCTTGGTATCCATGCTGCAAGGATGTTGACTCCAGGAGCAGCGATGTCGGGCTGCAGACATAAATCTCTATTCTCTTTACCATCTTCATCACTCGAACACAATTAATTTTGACACAAAGGATGCCCTACAAGGACCAAAAAAGTTTGGAAAAGATGAAGATTGAACCTGCCTTGAGAATGTTACTAGTTTGAGGAGAAGGGCCTCTTGAAGAGAAGTAGGCCACCATTGGTGCTGGCTTATATTTCGTAACTGTGATTGTTGGAAGGATTGTGGCAACTGGGTTCCTTCGGAAAAAAAAATACAAGAAGCACACTTAGTAATGGTGAAGTAACAAGTTGATGCGGCCATGCATACAAGAAGAATTTGTTATTTTTCGTTTTCTTTTACTTGGTGGACTTGATGTAGGTGAGTATCTCTTCCGCTGCTTGCGAGGAGACTTCAGTCGCTGGAAAGGAGACGTAAGCGGTAGCAACGGCTACTCCCAAGTCATCAATTAAGATCGCACCAACTGCACCCGAGTTGTTCAATCCTTCTATCTTTGACATCTTCGGCGAATCGTTGTGGAAGTGCTTGCAAAGAACAATCTTTCCTTTGATCTTGCTTCCATCCAATGCGCCGAGCTCGCAGCGACTGAATTATTCATTTTGAGATCAATAGAGTCGAAGTATTCTATAATCTCTTTCGGGTAGATGTTTAGATTAGAAGATTTGTCTCATTTCACTAACCTTGCTGATTCGACGCTAGAGCTAGAATTAGACTTGGCTGATCCGCCATAGATCAACGGATATACTGGTGACTTCTCCAAATTAGAGAAGTTTATTGCCTGACCCTGCAATTTCCAATAACAAGAACAAGACCAGCAGAAAGAAGTTGGCTAATTTCCGTGGATTGATGAATCCAAAGGAATTCTCTCAAGAAATGAATCCAAAGAAACAAAAGATCCAAAAATAAAACAGCGAGAATATCATACGCTGACTGCCTTGTTGCTCCCACCCAACACGATATCAGACTCAAAACGCCGATCGATGGTCGTGGCAGCAACTGTTAGAATCCACGGGGCCGCGTTCACCACTGTACCGGCGCCGGGTCCATCATTCCCGGCAGAGCACACCACTGTAATCCCCTTCGCCACGGCATGGAAGGCTCCGATGGCAATTGGGTCCTTATCGAAGTCTGGCCGGGAGTTCCGTTCGGCCCCCAGCGACACCGAGAGCAGGTCAACGCCGTCGGCGATGGCATCATCGAACCCGGCCAGAATTGCATACCCAGGACAGCCCTTATATGTGCAAACCTGGTACATAGCGATCCTGGCTGCGGTGAACCCTCCCTTGGCTGTCCCTGCTGCAAGGCCGTAGTAGGAAGCCTGCATGACCGCATCCCCGCCTGCCGTGGAGGCAGTGTGCGTCCCGTGACCAACTTCATCTCGTGGGGAGGCAGATCCTTTAACCTTGTAGTACCTTGCTCCAATCAGCTTCCTGTTTAAGAGAAGAAAAGGATCGATGACTCAAAAAGGAATGCTCGGGGCCTTCTCCTTGGTGATAGAACACAGGTCATAGGTTCTCAGGTGGGGCCATGAGGTGCGCACAACCAATTCTATTCTAGTAACCCAGGGCATGCGTCCATTGGTTATAAACAGTATTAACTAACTTAACTACCAACTGCACTGTTTTCAGCTCACTTGTTACAGTTGGATGCATTGAAATCAGTCCCTTCCATGCAAGTCCCGTTCCATCGGCTTGGAATTGCACCCATGCCTTTATCACTGAAGCTCTCTGATTCTGGCCAAATTCCTAGAAGCAAAAAAATGATGAAAGAATTATACTTAGAACCTAGACTTTGGGGTCGGAGAAACCAATTTATGTTGGATAGGAAGGATTCTGATTTTTGAAGCTTGCCTGTGTCTAGGATTCCAATAATGGTGTCTGATGCTTGAGTTGATGAGGCTGGGTCTGAATCTGGATTCGGGTTGGTCTCCATTTGCTGTAGGAAATCCCATGATCGAGTGGTGTGGAGTTGGTAGATGGGATCAACAAACACCGACACAACCCCTTCTTTTCTACTGATGGCAAGGGCCTCTTCCTCTGACAATCTTGCAGCGAACCCAGAGAAACCATGCCCATAGCTCCGGATCAGCGTCTTTTCTGCATGCTGTCCCCTGATCCAAAGTTTAATCCCAAAACGAGGGGGAAAGGAAGCATATGTTAAGCCTTTAGCATGGCAGCAGAGCTTGGAAAACTAGATGGACACATCTCTAAATTAAATACTAACAAACTGTGGGGAGATTTCAGATAATATGAACTGCATCAGATGGGTCGAGAAATATATGTTGCCCAGTAAATTCTCTGTCCTAATTCCTAAAATTTCCACATCCTGTTGAATTAAATCAAATAATTTAAAATTTTGAAAACCAAATTGGTTAACGGCCAAGTGGCAAGCATCCGTGCACAAGCAAGGGAGCAAACATGGAAAAATTCCTAAAGAAAGCAAACCATGACAAGTGTCATGCATCCAGCGCAGGAGCAAACATGGAAAAATCTCCAAAGAAAGCAAACCATGACAAGTTTCATGCATCCAGCGCAAGAGCAAGCATGGAAAGGCCCCTCGAAGAAGGAAGGAAGCATGAACGGCCAAGATGCAATAAGCTGAAGAATCAAAGGAGTACAAGAAGACACGTCATCAATTCGCGGGAGAGGAATCTTCTTCTTTTGACGTACCTGAGCCTATATAAAGGGCTCTAGGGATCATTTCAAAGTCAATCAAAATTTTCTCTTCTCCCTATTCCAAGAGTCTAGATAAAAAGGGCTCTAGGGATCATTGGGGAGAAAAGAAATAAAGAAAATTTTTCTTCTCCTCATAATTTTTCTAAGTTTCTTTTGAGCTATCTGCAAGCGTGAACGTGCTCTTTTTTCTTCCCTGGAGGCACACTGACGGGGAAGACGTGGTTCTATATTGGATCGTCGTATCTCTAGGAGATCTGTGCCAGCAGACCCGTGCGTGGGGGGCATAAACTTTCCTGGGACAGCGCATCAGCATGCTTCGATCCACAGGCCATCTTCTCTCTCTTTCTTCATTTTATTATTATATTGTCAAGTTAATTATTTGCTAGTTTATTCTTCTTATTTATTGTTTTTGAATATTAGAAATATTTAATTTATCAATTATATTTGTGCATCTAGGCTAACACATCCTACCTGCAAATTGCAATAATACTAAAAGGAAAATTCTGAATGAATAGAGAGAGGCAAAAGGAGGAGCTGAAGAGGAAGCAACCTTTGCAGTACTGAAGCCAGAAGCTGAAGGTGGTTTTCCTTCAAAATGTCCCCAGAGGTATCAGCTGGGACAGCTCCCATGTAGACCACATAAACATCTCTGTTCTCTTGCTGGCCCCAGAGCATCCCTACCTCCAAGAGAAGACAGACAAGGAGAAAGAAAATGCTATGGATTACTGAAGGACCCATCATATCCTTTGTCCCAGCCAATTCCAAAATATATTGGCTCTTCCTTCCTACTCTGGAGGTCTGAGTATTTGTAGAGATGTCAACTGAAGGAGGTGGTAGGCATGGCTTTACCGGTCGCTAGTATAGATAGGACAGGGGGAATAAGATATAGTGGGCATAGAGTAGCGGGGCAAATGGGTCGTTTCGGGAGGTGGCGGGCATGGCTTTACCGGTCGCTAGCATAGACAGGATAGTGGGTATAGAGTAGCGGTGGAAATAGAGTAGCGGTGCAAATGGGGCAGGTCGACAGGATAGTGGGTATAGAGTAGCGGTGCAAATGGGGCAGGTCGTTAGTGACCTTGATCCAATCCGGTTTTTTGCTCGGATTTTAATTTTTGACTCAGACCCAACCCAATTGAAGATCGGATTGAGTCAGGTCCACGGCTATAATTTTTGATCCAACGGGTCATTCGGGTTGAATCGGGTCCATGTATAACTCAGACCCGACCCAAAAAATTCGGATCCTATTCTGGGTCCGGGTCTGAGTCAAGTCCGGACTTGTTGCTTTAATTTATGAATGAAGGTAAGGCATTGTCAGAAGCTTTCTAATAGTATTGTCAGAAGCCCATCCAGCATCTCTTAACTAAGACGACGCTTTAGCGGAAGCCTTAGTGTCCTAATGCGACGCTTTAAAAAGCGTCGTTGGAGGCCTAATCCTCCCCAGCCTAATCTGCCCCTAAATGATGCTTTACAAAGCGTCGTCGGAGGCCTCACTAAGAGCAGGCCTAAGTTTTCATGTTTGCAATTCTTAATTAGAAGAATAGTTTTTATTTTTATTTATATGATAGAAATGCTGTAGTACAATATTTTTACTATTTACTATATTTTGTAATAGACTTTTACTATATCTTTAGTATTGTATTTTTACTAGAGTATGTATTTTATATTATAGTGAAAACACAATACTAAAACTTGTCTATCATACAAGTAAAGATACCAGTCTTTCAAAAAAATATTCTTTTAATTAAAGATTGTATATAAATTATTGATACATATTTGGAATTAGGGCAGAAATCGAATAGGATACTAACATATCTATATCCATATTTATTTCGTTTGACGAATACAGATATGACTATAGATATTAGTCGAATGCAAAAATTTATGTCCATATTTATTTTAAACAGATACGGGCTATAGGTGTCAGTCGAATGCAAAAATTTATATCCATATTTATTTTAAACGGATACGGATAAAAATCGAAAACCAAAAATTTGGATATAAATACGAATGTAAATTATATAATTAAATTTTATGATCACAGAATCAAAGATATAAAAAATTCATGAGCGACATACAAAATTAAATAGAATTAGAAAATAAATTAGATACTCGGATACGGATTGGATAGTTGTCTATCCATATCTTCTTTTTTTTTTTACGGATACTGATATTAGTTAAATGTTCAAATTTTTATCCATATCCAGATAGATTCGGATATGAAAACGGATCCGAACGGATATCATGCAATCCACTCTCACTTTTATTTCGAATTATAAACGTAATTATGGAGGGAGAATTAGATGATTTTTTTTCTTAATTTTGATTTGTTGCTGATTTGGGTTATTTTGATTTGGAGCTCACTTGTAATTTATTGGATTAAGCTTGGGCTGAGTACGGGACGCGCTGATCTTAGGCTCGGTGTTTAGGATTACCGGCGAATCCCGGTGCGAAACCGGCTCTTGAACGAGACGCTTTTATGATGGGCCTCGACGTAGTTAACTTTAAAATAATCCTAATCCGGATTAAAGATTCCCGCTCGACCCGGAAAAGCTAAGCTAATTAACCCTTCAATTTCAATCCTAGTTCGCCGCCAAGACGCCCTGGTCTCCTATAAATAGGCGGCCCTCACCTCGCCTCAGTCTTCAATTTACGAGGTTCTTGGGACAGCGAGCGGGAGCGATCGCGCGGACCTTGGGTTCTTGCGTTTCTCCGAGTCGATCGATCGGACGGGCGATTATGGCGACAGCGGCGGGCGATGCGAAGAAGACGATAACGTTGCGGAGCTCCGACGGGGAGGAGTTCGAGGTGGAGGAGGCGGCGGCGAAGCAGTCGACGACGATCACGAACATCATCGAGGACGGGTGCGCCGACGGCGGGGTCCCCGTCTCCAACGTCACCGGCAAAGTCCTCGCCAAGGTCCTCGAGTACTGCAAGAAGCACGCCGACTTTGCCGCCACTGAGGAGGAGATCGCCGCCTGGGACGACGAGTACATCAGCGTGGAGCAGGACGTCCTCTACGAGGTCATCGTGGTGAGATTCTTTTGCCGTCCTCCTCTCTCTCTTCTATTACTCGATCGGTTTTCTTCTATTGCTCGATTGGCTTTCTAATGTCAGGATTTTGGTCGAATGGGATTCTGTTGGCGTGGAGAGTTTTCTATTGGTTTATGATTTGTTCCATGTTCTCGATTCGATGATTCTGGATATATAGGGTTTGATCGATTATAGGATTCATTCGTAATGATCTTTTGAAAAAAAAAAAGAAACAGATTCTTATGGTTGATTCTTGAGGAAAAGGGGACTCTGAATCTTTCGTTCAACAAGATGTAGAACCGGATTGATTTGGTCGCTAATAAGTGGAATTCAAAGCCATATCTACAAGCTAAGCTTAAAATAATTCAGAAATCCACCATGAATCATAAGTCGCAATGATTTCATCGATTTCCGCAAGATAATCTGTGTATCGCCCGCCCCAATTACCTACCTTTGTAAATAGAATGACACAATAACCGAGGCTAGAATGTTAATCGACATGCTTGCTCAAGATATTCTTCTGGTGATGTAGGAATTATCAATTAACAAAGAAAAGAGAAGGAATTATATATTGCCCAGAAAAATCTTCCTTAATATTCCATTCTTGATTCTTTTTATTCCCAGTTAGGAGACAATCTTTAATTCTTCAACTTTGTAGTCACTAATGGTAAAAGCCTTACTCGTTTCTAACTTTATAGCAGGGAATTCCGTACAACTTTACAACATGTTTGCAGTTATATCAAAGGTATTGGAAAGATGTTCAATAGAATTATGTATTCATTTTCTTTTGTTTTCCTAATCCTTTGCATTGAAATAAATAAGCATTTCTTTTTATCATTTGCAATGAATATGTGGTATTCTTTTTTGCGGATGAGGGTTGTAAAATTAAATGAACACTTTCTTTATGCTTAATTGGCCTGTGGAGTGAATAGAGAAAAAAAAAGTAAAGAAATTAAGAACATGCCTTTCGAGTCTCTGGATCTCCTCCTAATCACCCAACCACATTATGTATTTTGACTAAAATATTTGAAGTGCCAGTTGAATTTATTATGATCATGCTGTAAATGACATAATATTTGCTGTGTTGATGATATCCAGGCCTCCAACTATCTGAATATCAAAAGCCTTTTCGAGCTCGGCTGCCAAAGAGCGGCTGATATGATCAAGGGAAGGACTCTCGCGGAGATCCGGCAGTGGTTCAAAATCCCGAATGACTTCTCTGCTGAGGAATTGCGAGAGGTCGAGAGGGAGATGTTATGGGCCTTTGAATAAAGGAAAAGAAAGGATGGAGCTCTTTAAACTTGCTATGCTCATACAGGGTTGATAACTGGTAGCTGCAACATAGAAATGATTAAGAGATGCAGAGCATCAAAAATTTGGCAGGACCTTTTTCTTGCTCTCCTTCTTTAGTCGATATAGTCAGATTGGTATACGCATGCACCTCACTGTTTTGGATGCAGGCAATGGTTAAAAAGTTTTGAACGTTTCCAAGTAATTCTGTTCCTTGAAATAATGGTGGCCTATCAATTCTGTTGAATCTATCATTACTCATTCCTCATGGATATGGTGTTTGGGGCGCAACTCAATTTTTTTTATTATTATCATGTTTATTTTTTACGTTATGCTTGCTCCAAGGATCCCTAGCAGGGCTTTAGAAGGGGCTCTAATCCTTATAGCACGGTGCGGATGTGCTCGCTAAACAGAAAAAATAGAAAAAGATATTATGAAATAAAGCAATTAATTCCATGTGAGCCTAATTCTCACATGTAATTCTAAATGTTTAATATTGGGATACCTAGCTTCCTATTGCCGCTAGGGAATCCGTTGAACAGGAAGTTGAGTCCTAATTTGACTTGGGCCTTACGTCAAGGTTTGGTTGGAACAAGAGATCGGCGACCTCGGTTATGAAAGGAGTTGGCGTGGCGTTGTTCAGCGGTAAGTGGTGGTGGATTCCGCGGCGCCTTTTTTTTTTTTTTGGGTGGTGCGTGGCGGGCGGGCGGGCGTGCGTGCGTGCGTGCAAAGAAAAGAAGACAGAATTTACAGAGAGATAAAAGAGGTAGGAAGGAGAGGTATGGGAGAAGAAAATTATTTCTATTAAGTTTTCTCCATCTTGACAGGACATAATTGGGATTTTGGAGTGAACCACATTAAATCTTAATGGGCCATGCCAATTTTGTTTTTAATATTTTTCAATTATTTTATTCAGTTGTTCTAGGAGTTTTAATAAGTGTTATAGCTTAGAGCCAAGATAGAGAAAAATAATAGACTGTTCATAATGACGTGCACTTCAATCAAATTTGAAATTCTAAGATTTAATTGCATTGGCTTTGCACACTGAAAGACAAAGATAAAAGGCCATGTTGGTGAAGGATGGGTGCAATTAATGTGGTCCTTGAAGATAAAGAGAAGAAACCTACCACAATGATGAATAAAGAATTCACCAATAGAAAAAAATGGTGATGGTAGATCTCTATTTGGTACTTGATGAGTCATTCTTATTTAGTATTTTCTCAGAAACTATCGCTGAAGGATTATGGAAGAAATTGAGATGCATGCATGGAGGAAAATCTATGCTAGGTACGATTTTTCTTCGAAAATAATTGTACACCTTGAGGATGCAAGATGGAGCTTCATTGTAAGAGTATCTAGTTTAATATACTGATTAGCCAATTAGCAATGGTTAAGGTCGTGATTGGTAACGAGGAAAAAGTAGCTATATAACTTAGCTCGGTGCCCAATTCTTGGGCTGGTTTGATCATGAATTTAGAAATGCAACAATTTTTAACAAAGAACTTGGTGATGTTGATTTTGCTTATTGAAGAGGCTCAGCGAGAAAGATCATCTTCGGATGCGGCAATGGCATCTACGCATATTAATGATGGCGATGTTGGAGAGATTCTCAGGGTCTCCAAAGGTATGGTCATTTCTAATGATACTTGAATTTTGGATTTGGGTAGTTCTTACCATGTTTGCTCTATGAGGTATTGGTATTGATTCGAAATTAAGGATGATATTTTTTTGTGGATGGATGGCTCAATTTGTAACATTTGTGGCAAGAGGATGTTTGATGGAGCAATGCACGCTCCGAGTGGAGTGTCGTGTATTCCGAAGATGCACGAATCTGATTTCATTTACCGCATGCACTAGACTCTAATTCTATAGGTATGCGGTGCAAGGAGTAGTTTTGAAGGTGACACATGCTACGTGGCTAACCATGCCAGTAGCAGCCTGTGGGTGGAGGATTGGGAGATGTTTTGGGAGCTCTGTGATATTTTATTTTTCGTTTTTTTTAGTACATCCGTACATGTGTTATATAAATCATTTGGTCTAGCCAAAAAACTGACGATGGGTAAGAAATGAGGATGAGATGTCTTGCGGTATCTTTCATGGGAAGTGAGACTTTCAGGCGGAGTACCGGGCAATTCATATTTGCCCGGCAGTGGAATCTGACATTTTATAAACTGAATCAGAATTCCTGACAATAACTTTTAGGTCTCTCCATTGATGACATGGTTTGGGCCGGCTTTGTGAGGAGCCAAGCAGATCTTAGTGGCAAGTGTTATTCTCTCTTGAATTCAGTCGACAGGGTGACAAAACGCCTACGTTGAGATAATAATATGCCATATTGAAGCAATTTAGGGTTTCCATAACTTGTGACCGTGTCATATTAGGGCATCACTTTTGCTGAAAATTGCATAACGTATCCACGGATATCCCCGTGCAGACACACACATAGACCTCATTAATATATTGGATGAATCATTCCTTAGTGTATTAGTGGTCAAAAGATCTGAACTTTCTGTCTCATTATCCCACTGAAGTGAATTTTTTTAAAAATATTATTTTGATTGCGACAGCATTTGTGTAAATTATCTGATACACATCTGCAGGAAGACCAAGCATTTCGCTCAATTGCTGCTGACTACTAATGGACTTCTAACCTTGTATGTTCCATCTGACCAAGTGATGGAACCCAAGAGGTCACCTTTTGTTGAAGAGTTCACAGCGGAAAAGATAACTTGGTAGCTCAGTTTCTTGATATTCTTCGTGAACTGCAGTTTACTGGGCGTCACCTTCACGTCTATCCCAGGTGGAGACTGAATGCTCGCAACGTACGTGGTTTCCTCCTCAGCTCCCACATTGGTGACCGTCCTGTCCACTATCTTTCTTCCATTCCCCATCAAGCTCGAGATGGTGATCGACGGGTAATTCAGATTGGAGATCAAGTCCTTGCTTGAGTTCTCTGGGCACTCAAATCCATCCGGAATGGTTGTTATGAGTTTGATTTCTGATGACTGGTATCCGTAGTTGCACAGAAACTGCAAGTAATCTTCGGTTCCTACTTCATACACCAGACCCGGTTGCAGTGCACTTGTTGGGCTTACTTCCCCTGCTCCATAGTCATATGGCGTCGCTGTGGATCCCGAGTCAGTTGTGAGTGAAGCCTCATCGTTGTTCGTCTGAGTTGCTATATGTCGGGTGGCATCACACCCAGATGAGTTCGAAATTAGTTTGCGACTGAAACAAAGCAATACAGTCTCGAATAGTTCGAAATGAGGAGCTTGATACCTGTGGTCATGATTGCTGACCGGATAGCGGCTGGACTCCAAGTAGGATTCCAAGCTTTGATGGTGGCCGCGATTCCAGAAACATGCGGGCAGGCCATGGAAGTCCCGGAGACAAGTTTGAATGCTGAACTCTTCTGGCCTTGGGGAACCTCTGAGGAGTCGCTTGGTGTCCATGCTGCAAGGATGTTGACTCCAGGAGCAGCGATGTCGGGCTGCAGACATAAATCTCTATTCTCTTTACCATCTTCATCACTCGAACACAATTAATTTTGACACAAAGGATGCCCTACAAGGACCAAAAAGTTTTAAAAACATGATGATTGAACCTGCCTTGAGAATGTTACTAGTTTGAGGAGAAGGCCCTCTTGAAGAGAAGTAGGCCACCATTGGTGCTGGCTTATATTTCGTAACTGTGATTGTTGGAAGGATTGTGGCAACTGGGTTCCTTCGAAAAAAAACAAACAAGAAGCACACTTAGTAATGGTGAAGTAACAAGTTGATGCGGCCATGCATAGAAGAAGAATTTGTTATTTTTAGTTTTCTTTTACTTGGTGGAGTTGATGTAGGTGAGTATCTCTTCCGCTGCTTGCGAGGAGACTTCAGTCGCTGGAAAGGAGACGTAAGCGGTAGCAACGGCTACTCCCAAGTCATCAATCAAGATCGCACCAACTGCACCCGAGTTGTTCAATCCTTCTATCTTTGACATCTTCGGCGAATCGTTGTGGAAGTGCTTGCAAAGAACAATCTTTCCTTTGATCTTGCTTCCATCCAATGCGCCAAGCTCGCAGCGACTGAATTATTCATTTTGAGATCAATAGAGTCGAAGTATTCTATAATCTCTTTCGGGTAGATGTTTACATTAGAAGATTTGTCTCATTTCACTAACCTTGCTGATTCGACGTCGCTGGAGCTAGAATTAGACTTGGCCGATCCGCCATAGATCAATGGATATTCTGGCGACTTCTCCAAATTAGAGAAGTTTATTGCCTCACCCTGCAATTTCCAATAACAAGAACAAGACCAGCAGAAAGAAGTTGGCTAATTTCTGTGGCTTGATGAATCCAGAGGAATTCTCTCAAGAAATGAATCCAAAGAAACAAAAGATCCAAAAATAAAACAGCGAGAATAACATACGCTGACTGCCTTGTTGCTCCCACCCAACACGATATCAGATTCAAAACGCCGATCGATGGTCGTGGCAGCAACTGTTAGAATCCACGGGGCCGCGTTCACCAC
Source organism: Phoenix dactylifera (assembly GCF_051530095.1). Classification (NCBI taxonomy): domain Eukaryota; kingdom Viridiplantae; phylum Streptophyta; class Magnoliopsida; order Arecales; family Arecaceae; genus Phoenix; species Phoenix dactylifera. The sequence continues at coordinate 36,572,267 of NC_143195.1, forward strand.
CGTACCGGCGTCGGGTCCATCATTCCCGGCGGAGCACACCACCGTAATCCCCTTCGCCACGGCATGGAATGCTCCGATGGCAATCGGGTCCTCATCAAAGTCTGGCCGGAAGTACGCTGAGGCCCCCAGCGACAGGGAGAGCAGGTCGACGCCGTCGGCGATGGCATCATCGAACCCGGCCAGAATTGCAGACCCAGAACAGCCGTTAAATGTGCAAACTCGGTACATAGCGATCCTGGCTGCGGTGGACCCTCCCTTGGCTGTCCCTGCTGCAAGGCCGTAGTAGGAAGCCTGCACGACCGCATTCCCGCCTGCCGTGGAGGCAGTGTGCGTCCCGTGACCAAGTTCATCTCGTGGAGAGTCGGAGGTGGCTCGGCCGACCGGTGTCGCTGCAGCTCCATCATCCTTGTAGTACCTTGCTCCAATCAGCTTCCTGTTTAAGAGAAGAAAAGGATCGATGACTCAAAAAAGGAATGCTCGGGGCCTTCTCCTTGGTGAGAGAACACGGGTCATGGGTTCTCAGGTGGGGCCATGAGGTGCACACAGAACCAATTCTATTCTAGTAGCCCAGGGCATGCGTCCATTGGTTATAAACAGTATTAACTAATTTTAACTACCAACTGCTCTGGTTTCAGCTCACTTGTTACAGTTGGATGCATTGAAATCGGTCCCTTTCATGCAAGTCCCGTTCCATCGGCTTGGAATTGCACCCATGCCTTCATCACTGAAGCTCTCTGATTCTGGCCAAATTCCTAGAAGCGAAAAATGATGAAAGAATTTACTTAGAACCTAGACTTTGGGGTCGGAGAAGCCAATTAATTTATGTTGGATAGGAAGGAAGGATTTTGATTTTTGGAGCTTGCCTGTGTCTAGGATTCCAATAATGGTGTCTGATGCTTGAGTTGATGAGGCTGGGTCTGAATCTGGATTCGGGTCGGTCTCCACCATTGTTTGCTGTAGGAAGTCCCATGATCGAGTGGTGTGGAGTTGGTAGATGGGATCAACAAACACCGACACAACTCCTGCTTTTCTACCGATGGCAAGGGCCTCTTCCTTTGACAATCTTGCAGCGAACCCAGAGAAACCATGCCTATAGCTCCGGATCAGCGTCTTTTCTGCATGCTGTCCCCTGATCCAAATTTTAATCCCAAAACGAGGAAAGGAACCATATGTTAAGCCTTTAACATGGTAGCAGAGCTTCGAAAACTAGATGGCCTCATGTCTAAAATACTAACAAACTGTGGAGCGATTTCAGATAATATGAACTATAAGATGGGTCTATAAATATATGTTACCCAAAAAATTCTCTGTCATTGTAAAAAAATATAAAATATATAAAATATTAGTTTAAGCTTTTGGGACAAGCGGTAATTTTAACATGGTATCAGAGCAAAGGTCCTGAGTTTGAACTCCGTCCCCGCACTCTTTAATTTCATTATTAAAAATTTCACATGTTAGGCTCACCTATTAAAAGAATGGAAGCTTTTGGGACAAATGGTGATTTTAACCGTCCTAATTCCTACAATTTCCACATCCTACCTGCAAATTGCAATAATACTAAAAGGAAAAATCTGAATGAATAGGGAGAGGCTAAAGGAGGAGCTGAAGAGGAAGCAACCTTTGCAGTACTGAAGCCAGAAGCTGAAGGTGGCTTTCCTTCAAAATGTTCCCAGAGGAATCAGCTGGGACAGCTCCCATGTAGACCACATAAACATCTCTGTTCCCTTGCTGGCCCCAGAGCATCCCTATCTGCAAGAGAAGACAGACAAGGAAAAAGGAAATGCGAAGGACTACTGAAGGACCCATCATATCCTTTGTCTCAGCCAATTCCAAAATGAATGGCTCTTCCTTCCTACTGTGTGGAGGTCTGAGGATTTATAGAGATGTCAACAGAAGGAGGTGGTAGGCATGGCTTAGTGGGTGCTTGCTGATACCTCCCCCACTGCGAGCCCACTGCTTGCAAGTGCGCCATCATCTCTTTAACATTTAGCAATTCTATGGAAAAAACTCCAGTCTCACTCTCTCTCTCCCCCTCTTGATATACTATATTTGAGTCATGACAGTATGCTGATGAGATGGAATCATGTTGCGCAATAGCAAAATGCTAGAGAATTGGAGCTTTACCTGTCGCTAGTGTAGATAGGATGGGGGGGATAAGATATAGTGGGCACAGAGGTGGTACACTAGTGCTAGTATAATTGATGAATTGCAGGAGGTGTGAAGACTGAAGGGTGTGCCATGTTTGCAACATGGGATTTAGACATGCTGAGCACTATATCGTATTCCAAGGATCCACTACCTATTACTCAAGGCTTTGTTGAAATCACCACTTATCCTAAAAACTTAAGCTAATAGGATGAGGTAAATTTATTTATATATTTTATATTTTCTTGCACTCTCCCTCATATGTGGGCCGAACTTTCTTTTAATGGGTGAGCCCAACATGTGAATTTTTTAATAATAGGGTTAAAGAGTGCGGAACTGGATTCGAACTCAAGACCTCTGCTCTGATACCATGTTGAAATCACCACTTATCCTAAAAGCTTAAGCTAATAGGATGAGGCAGATTTATTTATATATTTTATATGCGAAATTGGAGCTGGCTTAGTTAGTCTCGCTTTTGTCTGGAATGAAACTGCTCAGATGATAGTTTGGACATGTTTTGTTAGCTATAAGAAAAAAAGCTTGCATTGCCCAGGTGTCAATGTACGTTATGCTTTAATGTGGTGCATGAGAAGATTAGAATGTGGTGCATGAGAAGATTAGATACTGATATCTGAATGAAAAGTTGCTATGTTTTAATGTCGGTGCCCGACCGCCTGATCCCTCCATGTTAGGGTTTGATGTTTGTTTTGGAGAATCAGATGGGCTCTGGATAAAATTGTCCGGGTATCAAATCAAAGTGGGGTTAGGTTTGAGCCACTTAGAATGGATATTAAAAACATATGGGTTGGCTTGGTTTTAGCATGCTTAAGTTGACCATCTCCGTCACCTGGGACCATTTTTCATAGGAAAGAAAAGCTACACGCACTCCATGTTGAAAATGAAACCACCTTCGGGAGAGCATGCAACAACGGAAGAAAAACTATAAATAAGTTGTACGAGTGCTAAAAAGAGGAGGGGAAAAAAAAAAAAAAAAGACTCACCACATGTTTGAATATTTCTCCTTCATTTTAGATGATTCAGAAAGATCCTTAGATTTGATGTGAATCACTTTAGCCTCTATGAGTAGGGCTAAACAGGATCCAAAAGCGAAATTCACCGTATCGAAAAAGCAAATCGCAAGCCAATCTTTCAAAAACCATAAATTAATTATACAACGTCTAACTAAGATAATCTTTTTTAAAATCATATAATTTTAAGAGAGGCATTTTTAAATTTAAAAAAATTTATTTTTACAATTCTTCCATCACCTTCTAATTTTCTTTTAAAAAATTCAAATTGAACAGATTAAGAGAAATCTCCATTCTCTTAGATTGGATCATTATATATAAGTAGGAAATCTTTTTTAACAAGTTTGTCAAAGAGATAAACAAGTGATGAGGAGGTAGAAATAGCCCTATCCCAGCCAGACACCATCTTAGAAATCAGAATTACTTGAAAGTATAGGATTCTGATCAAAGGAGCTTATTTCAGGGACAACAATTCCACTGAAAGCTGGAGCTGCTTGTTACAGCCGGAGTTCATATCAGGCAAAGCGGTTTTAGCACAAATTGGGGCTTAACACAAGGTGGATTAAAAGCACCAGTCACATCTTAATCTTTCTTCTACTTCAAAGCCCATCCTAAATAAGGATAAGGGTGGGATATCAGCCCATCACACCAATACCCAACCCCCAATGAATCTATCAAGTGAAATAGTTAACACCCTCACAACTGAGTTAAGGGGCCAATGCACCTCAAATGAATCTATCAACTGAACCAGTTGGCCCCTCACAACTGAGCTATGTAACCAATGTGCCACAATCTTTGGGTCAACAAGAAATTATAATGATACCGATAATAATGATAAAGCCTTTGAATGATAAGAGCAGCAAGCACAGTATCACATGTACATATATACAGATTATCTCCACAGACATTGTAGACCATCTGATGTGCAAGAAGATATTATAAAAGATAAAAAACAAACAGTTGTAGAAGGATAGAGGATGTCAAAAGGAACAAGCCCGAATCCAATAAAAGAATACCAATAAGATCTTTTGTTCTACCAAAACAAATGGCTCCATAGGATGCGGTTCAGGCAGTGCAGTTTTCTCGAACACTTTGTTAACTGACAGTTAAATTCATGGCCAACATGGTCAACCATCTGTTGTTGTTGCTGCACATGATCCAGAAGAAGAAGAAGAAGAAGAAGAAGAAGAAGAAACACCATCATAAGACATGAGACACCGGATGCTCATGAAGCTCAGCTATATCAAACTAGAAAGTGATAGATGGTCAACAAAAATAAACAAGATACCACATCATCAATGATGTCAAAAAGTTCAATCCAATATTATAACTGCAATTACATAATTATTTGAGTGTCACAGTAACAAAATTGGTAGCGAATAGCATAAACGGTGTTAATTTTTAACACAAGTCACAGAATAATATAAAGTACTAACAACTGAAAAGTCTTACGTTTCTTCTAGTAAAATTCAGATAACACATTTATCAAACCTGCAAAATGACTTTGATAATGAAAGACAAACCCGAGAATAATATAAAACAGTTAATAGATACAAAAAGACAAAATATTATTGAAAATGCAAGGAATTTCATAAGCAAATTGCACGGAAAAAAAGACAAGAGTAACACAACACTCTTTCCATTAAATATTTACAAGTTACTATGTACAAAATCCATGACGAGAAAGTATTGATCATGATCTAATAAGTTTTTCTATTAAAAAAAAAAAAAGAGACACCCCTTCAAGTTTCGGCCAGTTACACTTAGGTACCAAATTTTTAAAAAAATTCAATTAGCCACCAAAATTTTATTTTTGTTGCAATGTGGCCCAGCCATCTATAGTTCAGATCATTCTAGCATACTAATACACAATATCATCCACTCCAAAACTTATAACTACTTTTATTTTTGGGTAATTAAATATAACTGTAACCAATAGTTCAAATCCTTAGTTTCGATAATTAATCATCAACATCACACTTGAATCCTAGTGTTAAAGATTTAATGTGAAGTCTTTAGTTCAACTCAAAATATAAAAATTTACCTGAGCTGCTTATTTTTCAATTGAGTATCTAGGAAAGAGCAAGTTTAGCATTATCAACTCCTGTGGCCAAATAAACAATTATGATTTTGCATAAAAATCATATATTTTAGGAAAAACTTAGGATGAAAAATTATGATTACTCATTCCCAGTAGGATCCAGAAACAGATGAAAACATGAATGCTTAATCTAAGTAAATATAATCTATAAAAAATTTGACATTTACTCTCTATATTCAAAAAAAAAGCTAAAAACAGAGTTGACCAACAAGTGTTAAGGCAAAGCCTAATAGGCTTAGATACAAAGCAAATTTGGATGCATGTAAGCTCTAACATTGATTTAAACAACATCCTGAAAAAAATACTTTTTTCTTATAATATGCATTTTTCAAGAACAATATGGCTCTTTAAAATGAAGTCCATCTAACAAACATATTTCACGCTTAGATGTTATGTAGTCTCTTTTTCTTCCTTTCTCCTTATATTCTGCTTCGTCTCTTCGTTTCTTCTTTTATCAGTATTAAAGAAAGAAATGAAACCATCACCTGAAAGACTTTAATAGCCCAAATGCGATTGAACCACCTTAATCCAAGCAGAACCATATTGAAATGATAATTACAACCAGCCCATTCTCCACTCTGGGCAGTTATATTTACACCAACCAATTTTATTATTGAATCGGTCTTTTTCTTATTTACTACTTTAAGGTGCAACACTGGACTGTTTACAACACTACCAGTTTAAATTAACCAATACAGACAGCATTACCCAGTTTTTGTTCCATACTCCGTTCTTTGGCATATGTAATTTTATTTAAAAACATATCTAGCTATAAATCTGTTTTATTTTCACAAAATGATCACCATCGCTGATCAGACCATAAGATAATGTTGGAGTAATTTATAGAATTTATATTAATGATGAATATTTAAAGAGGATTTTTTGGGAATAATTGATGTAATTTAAACCATTATAGAATATCTGATATGTGCTGTTATAATTACTCATAAAAATTTGTTTTATTTAATTGTATTCTTGCTAGAAGACACCTGAAAATTTCTGTCAGTTTCATTTATCCCAATATTGAAACTTTTACAATGGCATTTTGTTGGTATATGTTTGACACCAATTTATCCCAACCCACAAATTGGCCTAAGATTGTCAGCAAAAACTTTAAGAAGGTTGATGCCAGGTCGACAATCATGTACATTTGCCCAAACCTTTCTGAAGCCAACAACATTTGATGTTAGACTGTCCAACTGAATTCATCGCGACAATCCATTGATAGAGTTATGTTTATTATTGTGGTCCATGAATGACATATATGTAAAATATATATACATACTGTCTTGTAGATTGTCAACGATTATTATCAACTTTATGCTTGCTCCCAATATGTAAAATACTCAGGTTCTACTACAATAGGGAGCACTCTTACAAACTAAGATTCACTTACTAAATAAGCCTCAATTTCAATGGGAGAAATTGAAGCTAATTACCTATCTAGTGCCACTCGCAAAAATTCTGACCTATCCAAATGGGTAGGAAACAATGCTAAAGTGATTTCAAAATCATCACCATCATTGAAGCCCTTTCCCATGAATGGCGGGTGCTATCAAAGCCAACCATAAGTCAGGCAGGCTTTGGTGGACTTAGCATCTTTTCGGAAATAAATATCAGTATAATTTTTCATCTTATTTGTCATCTGTTTTGTCTGTTGCAATTGAGATTCTAGATGTTTAAGTTGTCATGGTCATCATATTCATAAACCAATTTGGAAATAAAAGCCAAAAAGAAAAACGAATCATTCAAATGTCAGAAAATGTAATGGTTAAATGATCAAAACTATTTAACTTTGAATCTGTTGATCAGAAATTAGGAGCCACAGAGTACAATACACCAAAAAGACAGCAATTTGCAGAAAGAAGCTGCTAAGCATTAGGTTCAGATTAATACATATTAAACATGAAGGGAAATTCAAACCATCTAACGGTGCACAAACTCTCTTATTGGTCAGATCAAATGAATACTGATCTTGCAACTAATGTGGTTTGTTGAAATATATAGAAGTGAAAAGATTTAAAAGATAGAACCATCAATTAGGTATAATGAATAATCAAATATTGTGACCTTATTGAAGATTGGCTGCTATTTGGTAATCTAGATAGGAGCGTATGGAAAGAAAGGAATAAAAAAATGAAATCCATTGTAAATTATTTTTTATCATAAATAACACATGTTCTTCTTTTACACGTAGCATGGTTTCCTGAACAGTACACTGCATCAAAACATAACAGTAAGATAATTTTTGTTGAGAACTGCATCTACAAGTAATACAAAGAAGCAATGCTAATAGATTGTCAGGAGCATTAAAACAAGTCCCATAAAGTTTATCCTCCCCATCGCTCTGTGATTTAAGCTATGACAACCTAAGGTGCTGCTAAATAGAAGGATCTTATCAACAGCCATGAATGATAAATCATATATCAAACTGCTGAACTGAGAAATCGGGTACCACAATAGTATGAGCTAAAGTCACAGAGATTTGTAAATAAAACTATAAAGAAAAATTTATCCTAGACCCTGTCTACCAGTTCAACTATAGACCGGGCCTATAACGGCCATAAAGGCTTACCAAAAACAACAAAAAAAGAAATTGAAACGAACCACCCTCATCCGACCACCCCTCCCCCTTTTTCGCTTCCGTCGTCGCCGCCTCCACCTCTGCAGCCCCCGCCCTTGCCGTGGCCACGCCGCCCTAGCCTCCATCCCCATCAAGTGCCCGTGCACCCATGGGCTCCCCCTCCTCCCTTTCTCCACCCATAAAATGCTAGCCATTAAAACCTCTGGCAACCTCCTCACCCTCTCCTTCCTCCCACCACCCCCTCGCCGAATGCTGATCAGGATCTTGTCACCGTTGTTCCCCAGCAAGGAATTCTTGTGGAGTAGGACCTCCTCCAGAAGCTCCAACAGCTCGAGGTCATCATGCTGCAGCCCGTCCGGGATGTGGAGTCGGGCGGTGCTGGGGATCGGGCGGAGGGGAGGGAGGTGAGGATGGCACAGTTGGGAGGATATGAGCGACGCTCGGGAGGCAGAGGACGCTTGAGAGAGGTTCAAAATCGGCAAGCGAGCAGCGCTCGCTCAGTGGTGGGTTTCGCTCGGCAATCGTGGCCAGGGTTTCGCTCGGGGGAGGGGTCAATGCTCGGCCGAATCAAAGGGTTTTGTTTCCTTCCCCCATGCCCCCTAGCGCTGAGTTGGTCAGCCCTGTCCATGTGGGCAGGCCGTTATAGGTTTGGTCTACAGCCGATCTGATAGACCGAGCCTAAAGTATGATCTCTCGTAAATAAAAATGTGACAACCACCTTACTTTATCGCATTGGAAAGACTATACCGTGTACCCAAGCACCTAACCAATTCAGCATCATATACACAGTTAGCTATTAAGGTCATCATTGATATCCAAGTAGCAGGTGCTGCAGGGCTTGGGTAACCAACGCCATACACCCATGAAAAGCTAGAAGGTTAGGAGGGATGTGGCAAGATGCAGTGGGGAGCAAAGAGAAACAAAAGCTAGACCTAAAATAGAAATGCCAATCTGTCTCTAAGGCCTTATTTGGAAGAGCTTTTAGAGGCCAAAATGTACTTTCTAGCCATCCAAAAGCACTTTTAGATAAAAAAGGGATATTTGGTAAAATTTTCAAAAAGCCGTTTTATCTTTCTGCTGTTTTAGTTTTTTTCAGAAAGCTAAAACATAACAACATATAATACAGCTTCTTGGAAGAAGCTTCATTTTGGAGTTTCTCGGAAAAAGCACTTTTAGAAATTGTCGAGAAGCTGTTTTGAGTTATAATATTTTTTCTTTTTAAACCAAAATACCTATAATAAAATATAATAATTACACAAAATATCCTTTTATAATAATATTTAATATATTTATTATTACATTATATTATATTATAAAATATTATATTATAATATAATACATTAATATGTCATATCAAAAAGTACTTTCTTAATTTGTTTACAAAATACATGTTAGACTTTTACCGCACTTTAAAAATGTAATTACGAAACAATTTTTTTTATAAAAGCTCTATTTTTAAAAGCTCTACCACTAACCACTCCTCCAAACGAGTGTCAGGATGCCGAAGGAGTAAATGAGCGAAGGGTAAATCGGAACTGACCTTTAGTCTTCTTGGCCTTGGATGAACATCCAGCAGCCATCGCATTCCCACGGCCACAAGCCAAAATAACTTTAGATCCCGTGCTCGAACTCCCCATGCATTGAATATTGCCAACCTCACAAGCACCAATGTTCGGACCATCCAAGGCTCCATCTTCATCGTCACCTTTCCCTTGCATCACCGATTGCATGCAGTTAACGCGGTCATCGCAGCGCAAATTGCACGAATCTATGATGCGGGCACCGAGAAAGCTCCCCTGGGGGGCATTAGAAACCATATCCCCACCCACTCTGGCCACTCTTTGATACGGGAAGGCTCCGATTTCTCCTTCTATCCTCCCTCTTATATCAACAAGCAAGCACCTAAGCCTCGTCGCCTCTGCCTCTAGAGCTGCTTGGCCCTGCAGCCTCTTCATCAATTGCTGATTGAGAGACCTCAATTGGACAACCTCGTCCACCAGGGAGGCCGTATGAGCCTTCTTCTTCTCGCGGTACTTACGGACAGCCTCTCGGTTGCCCATCGGTCTCTTCTTGGATGAGCTCTTCTCGGCGGAATCGGAAGTCTCCTCCGCAGAAGCCGAGACGATCTTGGTGTGGACATGGAAGCAGGTGTGGGTGTGCGAGAGGTTCGGCCCTGGATGATTGCAAGTGTGGGTGTGGGTGCACGAGTGGTGGGGCACGTCCTTGAGGCTCTCGTCGAAGAAGTCATTTATCGAGCAGCTGCCGGGCATCTGGTCCCCGAATTCGGGGCCCGGGAACACTTCCGGGTCCGGGAAGTCGAAGTCCAAGTCGTCCATGCCCGAATTGAGCAGCTGAGTTCCTATTCCAAAAGGGAATTGGAAGCAATAAAATTCAAGAAAGGGCCGAAAGACGAAAGATTGTATCGAAAGTATGGATTTTAGGAACAATCCAGATGGAACAAAAAGGCTTGCTTGCCGGAATCAGATAGCGGCACGTTCAATTCGGTTCAAAAGACTGGATTTTTCGGAAAGAAAGCAGAGAACAATGAAACCCTAGAAGAAACCCGGACCAAGAAAGGGAAAGTTAGGATTTTGATGGATCCCTCGTTAAAGAGAGATAGAGTAGAGGGTTTCGAGGCACTCACGAGACCTGGGACGAGTTCTCACAGCGATGGAGAAGGCGGCTGTAATAGAGGCTGAAATAGGGACGAAGCGAGAAGAAGGGAAGCTGCCGTGAAACGGAGAGGAATTTCTTGCAACGACCGAGCGGATGGGGGGGTTCGGGTTGTACCTTTTGAGCGAAAGAATGATTCACCTTCTTTCGTGACGTTAACCGTTGGATCGCACAACGGATACTTCAAGATATGTGCAGGAGGATGAAAGAAAAGTTTAGAGTGCTTGGAGATCTGTGCGAGGCGCGATCTGGTGGTTGACGTCGCGAAAGAAGAAGGTCACAGACTTATCACAGCTTCACAAGCCTGGCCACTGGGAACCTGGGATCCATCACATTCACGTGCGCCTCAGGTGCACCTCAAGGCGGTTCCGCAGGTTTCCGTGGCCCCGCAGGAATACGCATTCCCCGTGCCACACTACTTCCTACTTCAAATTTCCGCGTGGGACCCACGCCAATCCCACCAATGGCTCTGCACGCTAGCCGGACCCTTTTAGAGGCGCGTCACAGCGTACCAGTCTCCTAAACGGAGTAGGACTCTCCCCGCCCTCTATAAATAGCCCCCCGGACCCTCGGCTTCCCTGGTTTTCCTGCCCCAAAGCTCGCCTTCTCCCAGGAACCCTAGCCCTAATTCTTGCCTCCTCCCCAGCTCCAAAAAATCTTTTGTCCGCGCGTTCTCCCGCTTGATCTCTTACAAATATCGAGTTGGTGCCCAGATCTTCTTTCCGCCTTCGATCTTGCTTCGATTCGACCCTCGGTTTCTTGAGATCTGCAACCCTGCTGTTTCTTGCGGCGGTTTGGGAGCCGATTTGCTGCCTTCTATCTATCTGAACCGAAGGAGGGGGGAGATCGCAGGCGGGCGGCCATGTCTCGGTGCTTCCGGTACCCGCCACCGCCTCCGTATTACGAGGAGGGCCTGATCGAATCGATTAAGGTTTGTTGAGCAGTGATGCCACCGCAGTTGATTTCTTGCATTCTTGCTCGACTCCTTTTTGGGTGATCGGTTCGTTGGATAGGCTCTATTACTGTGTATAAATATCTCGAAAAATAATAATCAAGAAGAACTGTTGAATCTGTATAAAAGCCGTGTAAGATCGTGTATCTATATGTCGAACTAGATGGAAAATAATGTAATTAACTCTAAGATTGGGATTGCCCACGGTTGGTGGCGTTTTTTTTAGTGTTTCAGGTTCTCTGTTAATTATATTAACCTCTCAATTTGGTTTTATAGTGAAGTGATTGATGAGTTTATATGGAGTAAGTTGGGATGGTATTATATGGTTTTCGCGTTTAGTCATGTTTCACCGATTGGCGTGATTGAAGAGGGGCTTCCATGCGGAAAGTCATCTTACTACCCATGTCGTGTTAGTTGATTTGAATGTGTAGATGACTGTAGTTTATGAGATGCATGCTGATGTAGTGTGCCATAGATGTTCCTTGAGGTCCCAAATTTCTCGATTTCATGTTATGAAGAGAGTTCAGATTGCAAAGCAGATTAGTTATAGCAGGTACAATTAGACCAGTTTGACCTCCGGTAACTTTGAAGTAGTGAAAACGCTTGGCATCCTTAATGACATGTTTTAGGTGATGTTTGAACAATAGCCTACCCATTGTTGTGCTTCCTCATTATCTTTTGGAACTTCTTTAGGTAGGGTTGGGGGGGGGGGGGGGTAACACCTCTTTTCTCAGTACAAGATTGTCTCTAGAGATTAACTTTTTTAAACTGCTAATAAGATCAAATAGAGTATGGGTTGATGCAAGCAAGATGAAGAAAGTTACCATTGGATGATCCAAATATAGGTTGTGCTTATTGGCATGGAGGTTAGGGGTGGCAATCGGGTCGGGTCGGACATAAACGGGTCGGGTCAGATGCAGGTCAGTTCAAAAAATCATAAATCTGAACCCGATCTGTTTATTTAAACAGGTCAGAAATTACAACCTGAACCTGTCATGTTTAATAAACAGATAACCCGATCCGACTCGTTTAACCTGTTTAATAAATAGATAATCTGTTTGCCTAACTCGATCCGACCTGTTTGACCCGTTTAACCTGTTTAATAAACTGGTAATCTGTTTGCCCAATCCGACCCGTATAGGTAAATCTCTCCTCCCCTTTTTTCCTCTTAACTATATATTATAATCTTGCTGACGTTTACCATTCCGTGTCTAATAAATATTAAATAATAACATGACTTCTCCCATCCCCATTTGCCTCCTCCCACCCTTCGTCTCCCACCAACCTCTGGCACCCTGCTCCCTCTATGAAGCCTCCCTCGCTCTAGGGATTGAAGCAATAGTGGAAGTCATCGATGAAGAACCAGCGGCAAAAACAACCTGCACGTCCTTCCATGCTCTCTTCTTCCAGCTCCCAACTCTTTCGATGTCTCTCAAACTTCCTTGTCTTTGGCCTTGGTCTGGCTCCTTGTCACTCTCTTCGGCCGGATGCCGAGTCTGCCGACGGGGAGGAGTGAGAAGTGAGAACCCAAGCCCAAGGACGGCGTCGCGGCAAACGGGCAAAGGGCGGAACTCGAAAGAACTAAGAAACAGGAAGCCAGAAGGAAGAACCGAAGTCCGAAGAAGAAGAGGAAGGAAGAATGCCGCTCTCGCTCTGGTCCTCACTCCTCTGTCCTCTAGACGACTAGACCCATGGACGGCTGGACTCTAGTTACTATAGCAGAACGGCGGATGGAGAAGACGTGCTATGCTTATGGTCCTATGGGCTATTCGGCTATGGACGGCAGGAGGATAGTTACAGTCTCACAGAGGCTATGGACGGCAGGAGGACAGTCACAGTCTCATAGAGGCTATGGACGGCAGGAGGACGGTCATAGTCTCACAAAGGCCATGGACTTATGTCGCCTCAAGCTTTACCTTTTCAAACACGCAAATGGGTGTCATTAATATTTAATCAAAACTATTGCAAATAGGGAATTGCGAGAAGACGTGTCAGGTGATGAGACTTGACAGCAATCAATGTCGAGTTTGGGAAGTCCTCAGACATGCTGAGCTGCGTCGTTTTAAAGAATATTTACTCATGTCAAATCGATAAACAGTCTAGTATGATAAGTCACAGACATCTTATCGTTGGCGAGCGTGTTTAGAGCTCCGAGTAGGCAGTAGGAGGGGGCTTTTTTTGGACTTGGGCCGGCTCTAAACAGGTTGAACGGATCAATCTGTTTACGACCCGAACTTGTTTAGACCAAACCCGAACCGGTTTATGGTGGGTCGAACACGAGTCGGGTTGGCGGGTTGGGTCATATTTTGTCACCCCCAATGGAGGTGCTCATAGTTGGATTGTCCATAGTGTGCAAACCTAGAAAATAGTGGTTGACTTATAAGATCAGAACGTTAGGCCAGAGATAGTGCCCCATTGTATGCGTTGTATATAGTTCTAGGTGTCTCATTACCATTTTAACGTGTTTTTAGTTTTGTATATGTTTAATTGGAGTGTGTTCTGGACTCTGATAATCTCCTGACTCATATGCAAGAAATTCTTTCTTAGCAGATATAGTTTTATCTGTGGTATGCTTGAGTCTGCCGGTAAAAATTGAAAAATGGTTTCCATGGGACACATACCAAAGGACAAGAGTATGATACCATATTTTTTGTTTTTTTATCAGTTCTATGCATATTGTATCCGGATATAACTTTTTTTATCAGGCTTCACACAATTTACATCATGCTGTTACATCTTTTGAGTTTCATGTCCATGAAAACAGACGGCATGATATATAGGCTTGATAATGATGCATTAAGATGATAGGATGCATCAAGATGTCCAACTTTATACATTGATGTGCTTGTGATCTGCATTGAGGTGAGAAAAGTATGATGGTGGATGTAGAAGTTGCATGTGGCAACAAATCTTTTGTAATATTTGTTTGACCCAAAATAAGTACTTAATTAGTCGAAGACTATGAAAGAGTTGTGTGTAACATCTGCAGTTCTGTAATGTCTTAAGTGGACTGCTTGCTTGTGGTCAAGCAACTATTTGAAGATATGGAATTTGTCTTAGGGTTTTCCTTGTCATGATATCGAGAAAATTTAAAGAATAGAGTGTTGACCTTCTTTTTAAAGTAAAATCATAGGATAACCATCAAGTCTGTCTGAATAAAGGTTCAAAAACTTGGTTTTGGTTTCAGACAGATGAAATGAGTATCAATTTTGTCAGAGCCGTTTTGATAGTAATATACCCTAAGAACAAAGAGTAAAAACAGGGAACAAAATTAAAACTAATCTAAAATGAGGAAACATAATATAAAAACATATTAGGGACCTTTGGATGAATTTTTTCAGTTGTTTAGCTTTGAAACACCCAAGAACTTTCTGTCCTCAGAAGACAAAACACTCAGAGTCATGTTGAAATCGTTATACATCATCGACAATTTAACCTATGGAATAGGTCTATGAATTGTGAGCAATCGATTCTACATCAGAAATTTTAATTTTTAGTTCTTCCAAATGTTCTACTAACATAAACTCTAGTTTGGTCTAGTTTTGGAACATTTAAAGCAATGAAGAATTGCTATTAATTAGAATGAGCAACCTACAAATGTATTAAATGTGGCTTTATAAGTTATTTTCAGCCACAAGCAAAAGCCCCATTTATAGACTGGGATAGGGCTGAGTTTTGGAAGGAGCTTCAAACCATGTTCTCAACTATTTGAAGTAATACTGTGAGATTCAGGCATAGCCTTTTGCAAAGCATGTTGTCGGTTTTAGTGTACTATTTGTTGGCAACTGTCAGCATGTTTTTAAGAGCAATGTGAAATGTCTCCTTTTTATCATCTTAAAGGCTTTGCATTATATAAATGGGTGTCAATTGTCTGTGTGTGTCCTTGAGAAATTGCAAGTTGCCTGGTGGCAACTTCTCTTAAAGGCAGATTTTCTCAATATATGCTATAGACTGGCCCAAATAAGTGGCTTTCTTAAGAGTGTAACACTTGATTTGCTGCTGGAAGATCCTTTGGTTCTGCAAATTGATACACTTCTTTCTTGCGATTATGTGTTTCTGGACATCACATTGTGTTCATGAGTGTCATGCTATTATTTCTTGAAGTTTTGGAAGATTGTGTTCTCAAAAAATGGATGCTTTCAAGAGCATTCTGTGGTTCCATTATATTACTCCTTGGTTCTGCTTTCCTTTTCCTATTGTCTTCTGGAAATGATTGTTCTGGTGCACTGAAACTCCAGAAAGAAAGGGAAAAGGCCAAGAAGGAGAGGAGGAAAGAAAAGAAAAGGGAGAAGAAAGAGAAGAGGGAGAAAGCTGGTCAAGAGAACACTGAATGCCAAGTACATAACCACAAGAAGAGGAAGCACGAGGGAAAGAGCCGGCTGGATCAGAACGATGGCTACAATGCAAAAGCAACAACTGCTGCTAATTCTGTTGAGCAGTTGGAGAAGAGCGGGCTTACAGAAGAGCATGAGCAGCCATGTTCCGTTCGGAATACCTATGACTCCTCCGAGAGCTCCCAGGACAGCAGTAAGAGGAGAAAGCTTGTGGCCACCAATGTCAGCCAAGCTCGCCATGGTGAGTAGTTGTCTATTATCAATTTTTTCCATTCATATCAGGCTCCATAATTGTTGTGTTCTAGGTGAGCTTGTACCAATCTTATGTAGGTGCTGATATTATTTTTCTCGTGAAGGTTCGATCCTTCGCATCAGGTTACCGCCGGTTAAGCAAAAAGATCCAACACCTGCAAGCATGCCAATTGTGAAACAAAAAGATCCAACACCACCTGCAAGCATGCCAATTGTGAAACAAAAAGATCCAACACCACCTGCAAGCATGCGAATTGTGAAACAGAAAGATCCAGTGCCACGTGCCACCATGCCAACAGTGAAACGGGATCTAAAGCCACCTGCCACTGTTCCAACATTGAATCTAACAGATTTAGCACTTACCAGAACCAGCGAAGAGCCATGCTTCTCGGGCAGGGTTATGGAAACTGCCTTTGAATTGGAAGCAGTGGAAACTCGTGATAGCAAGGCTGCCTTAAAAAGGAATAGCAGGATTCAAAGAATGGAAACGCAGTTCAGAGAACTTATGGCAAACTGGAACCCTCCACCTTTGCAGCTCGAGCATTCAGATATGGGCAACCAAGACTGGTTGTTTGGGTCTCTGTCCTCAAAGAGACGGTCCGGTCCTGATGCCAACAGGTGCAAAGCCAGCACAGAAGGCTTGTTGAGCCATGTAACCGGTGTGCCGTCTTCTCTGCAGCCTCAAGCTTGTTATCTGTCTGAGTTTGGTATGTATCAACTTCCATATGTGATTCCATATTGAACTTGTGGTTGAGAAACGAGCTTGTTGATCTAAAGCCATCCGCCACCATGCCAACATTGAACCAAATAGATTTATAGTTTACCACCAGCAGCAAGGAGCCATGCTTCTCGGGCATGGTTATGGAAACTGCCCCTGAATTGGAAACATCAGAAACTCCTTATGAAAGGAATAGCAGGATTCATGAAATGAGAAGGCAATTCATAGAATTTATAGCAAACTGGAACCCTCCATCTTTGCTGCTCGAGCATTCAGATATTGGTAACCAAGACTGGTTGTTCGGGTCTTCAAAGTGATGCTCCAGTCCTTATGCCAAGAGGTGCAAAGCCAGCACGGAAGGCTTGTGGAGTCATGGAAGCGGTGTGCCATCTTCTCTTGGCCTCAATTTTGTCATCTGCCTGGGTTTGTATATTGTATCATCTACTTTCCGTGATTCCATGTTGTAGTTGAGAAACATGCTTGCTGTATGAGAGCATTTTATATAAATACAAGAGGTGAGGCTGGGAAAGGAAGCAATTTTTCTTCCGCATTTTTTTTTTCCAATGGTGCAGTTGAGAGCAATTTGTATTTAGGGTTTAAGTTGGGCAGCATATGAATAATATCTAATTCGTGCGATAGCTCATTCTTTTCCAGGGTCCTCCGATACACCAGTTTTCTTTTAACCTGACTGATGTTGCTTTCGTGAGAACCGACCTTTCATGTTTACCTGTGGTTACAATTATTTTTGGGTAAAATACTTGTTGATATTTGGTTATGAAATTGTTCGTCAGAGAGGTGGTTAAATGAAAAATAGCTGTGTACATCAGTTTTGTGGCGTTGTGGAGTGTTAAGGCTGCTTGGGGATGGCAAGGCAAGTAATTGCATGGAGGGGAAATTATGCAGAGAGGGGGAGGCAGGGAGAATATCTTTTTGGCCTTTTCTGGCTGCCTTAATAATTTGAAGGGGAAAAGGGATGGGAAGGATTTCTCGATGTACTAATAATTCTGATATGACACCACTCATTTGATCATGGTTCCCTTGAAGTGGTTTCTCTCCGAACTTGTATCATCAGTTCAGGAGAGGCCATGCGTCCGAACTTGTAGAAGATAAGATCAGGCCTGAAATATCAATGAATTTCCAGGTAGCAGCCTGATCGGGCCAAGAGACATCTGTAAGGTAAAATTAGTATTGGTTTACTTCTCAGTTCAGTTATCAACTGGATTAGAATGCACTTCATTAAGGATCGCTACATTCGTTGGAAAGACTTTGAGAAGTCGAAAAGAAAGATAATTTCTTTAACTTCAACCGATCCTTATCCAAAGCATCCAGCAGAAGCCCCCACTAATAAACTGTCTAAGCAGGAGGTGCTACGAAGCAAATGTCATCAAGAGTCTGCAATCGAAACCTTACGTTGCGTGATGTGGAGAATACATTTGCACACGAGATTGCTCACATTGCCATGATTCATACTGCGCTGCATTTAAGACTAGAAATCAGGCATTTGAAATATGCCTAATTTTATTTTAAAATCATAAAGAAGTGCATAGGCTTGAAGGAAAGAACCAATTCAGGCATAAATAACAAAACTAACCATGAGTCGCGTTTGACATCATGGTAAGAGGTATTCATGGATATTGGTCTCTTTGCCCTGCTGATGTTTCTCCTATTATCATGTTGTTATCTTCTTTGGAAGCTTGTGTAAACCTAAGCAGCACAATGCAAAGTTTGCAGCTGGCCTTAATACTGCACAAACATGCCCAAAAGCATGCAAAGTGAACAGAAGAAAACAATTGTCATAGCCGTCTGAGAAGAAGCTAATCAAAGCTTGAAGAGCGACTCCATCTTCCTCGTAGGTACTCCTCCAAGTGAGCAAGTTGGCTCTGTTCGAAGCTAGCGACCGATGCATTATCTTCCACATCAAGTAATGCAAGGCCTAAATGTGTCTCGATGCTTGAAGCTGGATAGGTTTCCTCATCCTGACAATCCAACTCGTTGAGTGTAGTATCGATGTGGCAGTTCATCCAAGCCTCAATATCTTCTACACCTTGGAGAAGGTTCAGTATCTGTAATGCAAAAGGACTCAAACATGTATCTGGCATTGTATAATGTAAACAGAGAACCCTTCTAGTATGCATGAATTACTTGGCTCATTCGAGGTCGGAGACTAGCGGCCCTTCTAATGCAAAGAGATGCAGCTAAAATTATTGTTCTCATTTGAACCTCATCAAGCTTCGCATCAAGATTGGGATCCACTAAGTTCATAACATCCCCTCTCTCTAGTATTGGTGTTGCCTGCTCAGAAAGTATCATCCAATCAAAAAAGTTTTCTTAAATTTGGTTAGTTCAGATTCAGATATTTTGGTACAAACAAGTGCTTGAAATCATAGATCAGTCCATGTCTACCTGTTTGGGTTGAATAATTAGCTTCATCAAATTTTATGTGCCTCATTACTACTGAAGGCTGAACTTCTGCCAAAGCAAGCTTTCTTTGTGTGTGTGTGTGTGTGTGTGTGTTTGTGTGTAGTAAAATTCCTCAAAGTCAAAATTAGGGTTCTGAGCAATAACACAAAAAAATATGGCAAGACGAGGGAAATCCATGATTATCTTTTGGCATCTCTCAAGAACAGAACATGGAACTTTTGTGAAGTAGTAAAATTCTGCAACAGATAAGGGCCTTACCCACATGACCAGACTTTCTTGGCCTTTGGGATTGCCATCGTTGATTGGTTTTCTTCCTGATAGCAGTTCAAGTAGAACAACTCCAAAGGCATAGACATCAATCTTTTCACTAATCTTCCCATACATAAAGTACTCAGGAGCAAGGTACCTGTGGAGGCGATCCAATTATTAAGAATCTTCATTTACAGAGGATCACATCAAATCACTGCAAATTGGGCACAGTTTGATGGAAAAGAAGTATACCCAAAAGTTCCAACAACATCACCATGTGTTACGTAGGCTGAAGTTGTTGGTGCCCATGTAGCTAAGCCAAAATCAGATAACTGTCGTAGAAAGAGAGAGAGAGAGAGAGAGAGAGAGAGAGAGAGAGAGAGAGAGACCAGATTTCTTCAAATCTAGTCGAAAATTTTCAAATGCCTATGCTAATTGAGTTTGGAATATTACCTGAGGCTCAAATTCATCATTGAGAAGAATGTTTGAGGACTTGACATCTCTATGAATTACTGGTTGAGAACAGCCACTGTGAAGGTAGCCTAGGGCCTCAGCAACCCCCATTGCCACCTTAAATCTCATGTCCCATGGTAGTGGTGCCTCGACTCCTTTACCTGTCTTTCATCAGTTGGAAGCAATGCCATAAAATGATCTATTTGGGCTAGCTTGATAATGATACAAAAAAATCGAATACGCAAAATAATCTAAAACATCAGAAAATTAAATGATAAAATGAAAAGCATGAGGACCACACTAATAGGCATGCTGCAGATCTTAGTAAATTTTGAATCAACCTGGATGAAGATTGACAAATTTTGTAACGATAAAAACACTGGTACGCATTAATCAAAAATTTGTAAATTGAGGTGAATTAATTTTTTTGATGGCGATACCGTAGAGGTTTTCCTCTAAACTTCCTTTAGAGAAGTAGCTGTACACAGAAATAAGGTGGTTGTTCTCCACACAAATGCCCATCAATGGCACTATGCGCTTGTGCCGTAATTTAGTGATGATGTCAACTTCCAAAAGGAAGTCTCTCGATGCATCTGCAGAAAATTTTGATAATTTGATAGCCACTTGCTGACCATCAGGAAGGCAACCTTTGTAAACTTGGCTACTCCCTCCTTTTCCGATCAAATTCTCTGTTCAAAATTGAAATCATGGTGAAGTCAGGACCTCCTTCAGAATGTTTGATAGAAGCGTGATATGAGCATCTTTGAAAGAGATCTTGCATTGAAGGAGAACCTGAAGAGAACTGATCAGTTGAATTCTGAAGTTCCTCGTATCGAAACCATTGGCAACCAGAGGTATTTGCTCCTAAGATTACTTTCAATTCCTTAATTAGTTCCATATGAGGTTGAGTAGATGGCAAAGTTCTGTGTGGTAGGTTCATAACCCACCGGACTACTGACATTTTCCGGTCTTCATCATCCTTTGGTGCTTCTGTGTTTGCTGAAACTGCTCTTTGTAGTAGAGGCCAACCAAGCCTCTTTTCTGGCAACCTTCTCACTAGAACTGAAATTGAGTTTGGTCTAACCTCTGCCATCTTCACATTAACCAGAAGGCCCTGATCTTTTGAACCCTCTTCCTTAAGTCCACCTCTATATCCAACTTTGGAGATCCTAAGGGTAGCTGTGTCAAGCTTAACCTTCGAACTTGGGACAATAACTTTGGGATCTAAACCAACACTCGGATGCAGCACACTACGGAGAGTCACCTTCGGTTCTCCTCCTAATGCGAAAAACCAAAACCCAAGGATTGGAATAAAAACATAGGCATCAAGCTAAAGTCAAGAGGCTAAGAAATCAGACCTGAAGGTGGTTTGGTAGCTTCCCTTTCAAATATCACCTTTCCATCGTGAACTGCAATTAAAGCAGTGCTTGAAGGGAGTTTCTTGGCACAATATTTGGCGACAGAAGCTGAACCCCTGAGGAACAATCATGGTCAGATTAGCAAGAGCATCTGCCATTCCCCCAAATGTAAATAGGAGTTGCACCTACCCAGATGAATAGTTCTTGTTGACTCCAATCACCACTGTCACGGCAGAACAGAGTTTGGCCTCCTTCACTAGGACTTCACGAATAGAATTTCCTGGAGAGATCCGGCCCACAAGAACTACCTACAAGCCATGAATTATTGGAGCATTAAACCAAGTTATCATCAATTACTCAACTGGTTTTGCTCAAGGATGACTCACTTTCTTCAGCTTACACAAGTCTTCATATATTGCCAAGTGGTCATCTAAGACTTCGATCAGAGAAATGGTGGAGCTGTTGCGGGGTTCTGAAAGGAGAATCGAACATTAGCAAACTAGATAAAGCTATGAAATATGGAATCATGTTACAACCTGAATCGCGACAGACATGAACTGCCACGACACGATCGCCCTGCTTGGCAACTTTGCTGAGGGCCCAATTGAGCAGATCTCTGCCATTGGCATCCAGCGAGAGTCCCACCAATACACAACTGCCCTCGCCCTTCTCTTCATCAGATGCTACCTTATCGACAATCATCTTCAGTTTCTAGTATTTAAGCCTCAATGGATTCAAATCCTTCTAGAATTTGGAAGTTGCAGACACGCTCCTCTTACTTCAAAGCTCTGTGAATTTAAAACAAAGCATTAGCATTTTTTTTTTTTGAAAGAAAGAAAGAATCAATAGGAGTAAAAATAGCCCCGAGTTAAATATTAAAGCAAGACATTCGAACGCTTTACCTCATTGAGTTTAAGAAAATAATAGAAAAAGTTTAAGCTTTGCAAGTAAAAGACCAGAACCTCAGCGTATCAACAGAGCAAAATCCGCAGAACCCGTACGAGTAGAAGAACTGAAAAGCCTCATATATCCAACGAAAAAGTGCAGGTAAAACACAAGCCTATTAGCTGAAACTTAACCCTACCTAAATTTTGCTCCTTTGTCACAGTCCAGCGGGTTCTTTAAAAATGGAATGGCCGCCGGAGATATCATCAGCCCCCTACTCCAACTATAATCACATTCAGATCCCTTCCGTTGAGTCACCGAAAAACCATGTCAAGGTGGCTCTTTGATGACAGCGGAGCTTAGTTAAGCCGCAGTTTTCTACTACCAGAAGGAGAAGGAGCTCGAGAGAGGGAGTTTGGAAGAGAGAAGAAGACCAGATTGTGAAGAAACCCACACACGGATAGAGAGAAAGAGAGAGTCCGGGAGTGGACAAGCACCAGGGTCCAAAATACAGGGGAGATAGAGGGAGGAGGAAGTGGGAGGGGAGGGGCGAGAGCCCTCATTCGATGCCTGCGGTTTATAATACCCGCCCCTTTTTCGCGGGAAACCACCGATAACCGGTCACCCGATCGCGATCCACACCGCTGTTAAGGATTCGGATACCGGCTACAGCGGGTTGCAGTCCAACGGTAAAATTTTATTCTACTAAAACCTGTAAATGGTTGGCCGTTTAGAACCAGAGTCGTTGAACGATATAATGGTAGGTAAATTTTCCATTTCGATCTCGCTGTGGGGTTGTGGACATTGATCGTTTCCTTCATGGGAGGGAAATTTGGACTCACTACTAATAAGATGACGACCCATGCTAAATAATCCCGGTTGGGTTCGGGTCGAAATAATTCGATCAGATGCCGGATGCATGTTGAAATTATTTAACATTGATAATTTTATTTTTAATTCTTTAAGTCGAATGGCTTTGAAATGTTTAAGGAGGTGTTACGATCTCACTCGTCAGATTGTTCCCCCCTCCTCTGCTCAATGGCAGTGAGTTGATTGACCGAGGCCTTCCCTTACGACGAATGATCCTGGACCAAAGATGAAATATAATTTATATGCCTGTTGTTTGTAGTGGTGGATGGATGATTTTGACTTAAAACTATCAATGTGTTGCTGGTAAAAAGATGGATCCCTAAAAGTTCTGAAATATTGTAAGGAATCATCTTTATCATAAGTTCCTCAGTCACAATTGTTTGAAGTAGCAAAAAGATCTTTAAAAAATTGCAAATTCATGTGAAGCGACACTAAAGCATGAATGCAGCATCATAAATTTGTATAATCAAGATGGATTGCAGCATATTCTTGAAGAAAACCATTAAATTATCATGATGTCTAGAAAAATACGTGCGAAACACACTAAATTTAGGACTATAGAGAGAAGTAAATAAGATATGGTTCTTCGCATCAAAGGATACCACCTCAATTAAGGATAAATTGTTAATGCCATTAACAAATCTAGCTGCTTGAATTGGGAGGGAAGTACGAACACCATTCTCTTTTCTTTTCTTTTTTTTTAAGTATAAAAGGCTCGGTCCTTTAGATAACCAAATTTTCAAGTGATTCTTTTACCTTTTTTTATATAGTTTCAAGTTTCGATCCACTTTGAATTTTCCATCTTTATATGTCCAAGTACTGAAACACCACAGCAGAAGGCTGTGATTTACATCCTTGCATTCAAATCTACGCATAAATTTGCAAACTTTCTGCAATTTTCACACCCACCCGGCATCATTGCAGAATTTCATGCCCAACCTCTATTGGAATCATTAATTTTTTTTATAAAAAAAGGCATGTTTGAATCTTAAAATGACAACTTGGTAACCTGTGCTCGGGGCAAGCCTAGTAATTTACCAACCTAGGTGGAAGATGGTCGGTGTAATCACCTCGCAATATTCAGGTCACAGGAGCATTTGATTTTGAAGCGCATTCTCTCACTAGCAGTCAAAAATATAGGACAATAACATAGCTACGACATTTAGCGACTATGCATTTAAAGCGACTTCTTTTGGTAGATCAAACGAAGACGAAAAGTTAATACGTCACCAGGCATGAGCCATTACACTCCGTACACATTTACCATCCCTGGAGCTTAGAGACCACTTTTGCCATCATTTTTGTGCCAGCACAGGTGTTTACCAGCCATATCTGTTCCCTTGACTAAACTGAAAATTACCCAGCCAGAAAGGTTTCATGGTTGCATTACATCTTTCAATGCAAAAGATTATGGCTTGAAGGTGATTCTAATATTGATTGGATTAGTGCAAAGTCTCCTTCTAGGCCATCTTCTTCTTGACATCCTTCATTTTTCCGTGGCTTTAAAATTTTTCGCTGCAATTCCTACTTTCAGAAAAGCTAATTACCCTTTGGACCGGTTAGCCAATAGAGATTCTGTAGCTTTAAGGTGTTTATTTATTCCTTCTAAAAAAAAAAAAAAAAGTATGAGGATCCGTATGAATGTGTATTTAGTTCTACATCGGTTATTCACTGTATATATCTTAAATACTTATATAGAATCAAAAAATTCAAATAATATCTCCTTTTTAGCTATTTTGGGTGAAGTATTAAGTTGTTACTGGAGTCGTCGTAGCCAGTAAGTAGGCTATTCGGTGCGGGGACGGGTTCTGATGTCCGTTCTGTCAGCTTTTTTTAGTTAACCGCATTGCATGGACTAATTGCTGTTAGAGTCGGCGTAAACGACGAAGCTGACCAAGATTACCACCTGCAACGTGGCTGCGACACTTTCCACTGTGGTTTCACCCGTGGCTTCACGTACAATTTTGGCTGGTAACTCACGTTCCATTGCTCAACAGGAGACAGCCATTGCTCAAAATATCTCAACATAGCTTTTGTTAGTAACTCACTGGTCAGCCCATTCAAAACCCACCAGTCATTCACTGGTAGTTCAAAATTATCGGTGCATTCATTTGATATTATTACTTTTTCTACTTTTTTGGGTCATTCACGGCCGATATATCCCTGTCCCGTCTGCTAGTTAAGGAAAAATTATTAGGTGGACATAGAAGAAAATCATCTTAGACCTTGTTGCTATTACACATAAAAAAGAAGAAAGAGAAGGAAAAATAGACTGAATTTATCCTTGGTCCAACCTGGTTCGCCTAATAATTTCTCACTAGTAAATGGACAGGCTTCATTAACCTTGGACCAGCTAGCTACCTGGCAGCGGTCCATGATCTTTAACATGCATGAGTAAAAGATCACTGCAAAGCTATTTGATTGTGTTAAGTTTTATATACATTTTCGGTCCCTTTCCTAATAACTTAAATTTTTGGGATAAATCGATTAGTTATTTGCTAGAGGTCATGAGTTCGAGAGTCTCCTCCTTGCTAATTATTTGTTTAATTTATCATGATTGCTTGGTTAGCATATTGTATTCAGTTGTTGTCTCTATACATTGTTGACCCGTTTTCTAATAATTTAAGCTTTTCGGGTAAGTTGATCAGTTAACAACAGATTGAGTGGAGACGATGACAAGAATTCTCAAACCAATTTACCCCAACGATGTTCATTGTTATATCATCATTCATCAATTTTTTGTTGCTTACATCGGTAAAGCACCTGCTACATGCCATGTGGAAGATTAGGTTTAAGTGGCTATATTTTGGGTGCACAGGATACAATTTTTGTCACCCTAACCTTGAAGTCCGGTACTAAGTTGCTTTCCCAACCATAAACTAAATGGGAGCAGTTAAAATAACAATAGCTTTCAAGTCCACTGAAGTGCTCTCCCATGAATTGGATTGAGAAAACCTCCTAAACTTGAGAGGTTTGGAAAGGAACGCTTCTTTGAACTGACAACAGCTAGAGGAAGGGCTCTTTTAGTTACTTAACATCACGCGCATGACTTTTCTCCTTTCAATATAGTTTGCTTGATCTAAGGATCATGCCTATGATGACATCATGACTAATTTATTATAGTAGCTAGCCGTTAGCTCCAATGTGCCGTGAGACCCGGGAAATCGCCATCAGTGTCATGTTCCATTTTGGTTGTTGGACCAAAAGACGTGTGTTTTGGCCGGACAACGGCCGGAATATGACTAATCCATTCCAACAGATTGGATTGAGAAGTTGATCTCCCTCATCACCTGCCTATTAACTATTTTATTCTAAAAGACAGTTTGAGGTTTGGTTGCTAGTGGATTAATTAAGGCAAATTGTAGGCTTTGATTGGACTAATTAAGAATCTCGCATTATTACTAAAAATCATATCAAAGAATTGCAATGCTTAACCGTTTAACATGTTTAATTTGATTCAAACTGTTGTAAGTCAAATTCGGTTGATATTTAATAAAATGATTGGCTTTGGGTCTAGATTTTTAACATATTTACTAAATAGATCAGGTTCAAACTAACAAATTTTTGATCTATCATGCATTTGATTTAGCTCGTGCATAGTCCGATCCAATCTGGCTGCCACCGTTAACCATATCCGAGATGCCAGAAGGTCCCAAAGTATGGTTAGGAGATAGTTTTGCATCTTTAACTACTTGCTAGTGTTTGTTGCGGAAATGATAGTGCAGCGAGCACCAGATATTACTTAGGCTTTCTTTAGAGTGAATACTCTCCAAGCATGGGAAAGAATGAAGTGGTTCTTCTCACCTCACCTGAGAGATACGTTTTGCCAACTCCTGCCAAAAGTCCGGTGACGCGGGCGATGTGCTGCTTTATGATCACTAAAAAGGTGGGGTTGGCTTAGTGAATGTTGGGTGTACGGTTTCGGCCCTTGGGCCATTCTCTTTGGTTGCGATGCCAAGTTGGTGGGGGACGGACAACCTCAGGTTTAGGTCAGCTTTAAATCAAGCCTACGTGCGCGTTACCAAAGCACATGTTACATTTAATTTCTTTGTGTAATTTGAAGCCAAGGACAGCTTTTTAGAAAATTAAACATCAGGTTCTTGTAAACATCAGGTTCTTGCATATTTGACACGCATATGACCCATGATGCACTAGAAGAGCTCAGGTATCTAATGACGCTCATTAAGGAATAGTTGCTGATGGGAGGCAAAATGGATCGTCATACTCCAGCGCGGAGCCATCCAATTCCGGCCGAGCAGACCTCAGAGCCGAGCAGGTCAGATCTCGGTCCCGCTAAGAGCCCGGCCGACCTCGGATCCTGCCGAAGGCCGAGCCGACCTCGGCCAGAGACAAGGCCGACCTCGAACCTCACCGAAGGCCGAGCCAACCTCAGTTCGAGGCTGAGTTGACCTCGGCCCTGTCAATCTTAATCCCATCGAAGATCCCGCAGATCCTCGGAATCCATATTCAAACAAATCTGGAAAGGTATCTCCCGAATCCTCCGCCTGCGGGATTGATCTCTGTCATTCACACTGTCTCCAGCTAATGGCCAGTTGATCACAGCTCGGCCCGAGATTTTAGATAATGGCTAATGGCCGGCTCGAGATTTTAGGTAACGGCCGAGACACTCATCCTATAAAAAGGGGATAGGGAAAAGCCCTCGGTAAGCCATAAGAGGCCATTGAAAGTACTCGTAAACCTTTCTTAAAAATTATGGATTAGCACTAACTTAGCCATTGGAGGGCCTTCGTCGGAATTCCCGGCCAAAGCTTTGTGCAGGTACACCAGTGCTTAGGAGGTCAGCTTCCTTTCTCAGTCCCGGCCAGCAGCTTCTCAGATTCCTCCGACGTGGTCACCCTGAGGCCAAATTTCAACCCAAGAGTTCCATTAACACATAAGGTAAAAGAGTGGTCGGCTCTGGCCAAGAGGCTTCCCACGGATGGAGCAATAGGAGGATTGTAAGGATTCATACGGACGTATGTAGTCCCCCATCGATCGTGTGTTGGATAGATTTTCAGTATTTATACAAGGACAAAGAATTCAAATAATATCTTTCGGCTAGCCTTTTTTTGATAAAGTCATAGGTTGTGACAAATAGTATCAGAAGGATCCGACCCATGGCCTATATGAACTAGGGAATGCTGCAGCATAAGTCTATTGGGGCTGACAATGGGCCGATTATGGTGCTTCTAATTAATGAATTTAAACTTTTAGCTTGCCAAAGACATTGGAGCTTAAATGAAGAGAATATGCAAGGATTTGTGTGGACGTGTGTTTAGTCTCACATCAACTATACGCTGGATAGATCTTGGATATTTGTATAGGCTCAATGAATCCAAATAATACCTTCTAGCTAGTCTGTCCTAGGTTATGACAAGGATGTTGTGCCCAGGATTATTCTGATTTCGTTCTGACGATTGCATATGGAGCATTGTGCGTCACAAAGAGCACGATGAATTGAATCCAGACCTTTCAAGTGAGATGAAATCTACCAGGTACCAAGACAAACATCAAACGTGCATGCTTCTTGCAAAAACCGGAGGCATGAGCTAACCATAAAAAACAAACACTTTGATGGAATGTAGATATTTGTGCTGCCAAATGGTGAGAGCATTTGCAAAAGTCATCCACTTGGTCATAAGATTAGATTGATGTCAAAAGCCGATGATGGCAATTATTTTAGTACTGAGCTAAACAAGGATAATTTCAATGGTGGAACAATGTGAGAGCCCCAGCTTTAGCCCATGGCATACTTCTGGCTCCAGTTGCGGGTAGTAGTCTCACAGTTGAATCGATCGGTCCTGAACAAGTGAGAGATCTCCGGCACTGATGGGTCGTCCGGGTTTGGGTCTGTGAGCAGCGAGCAGATGGAGAGCAAAACCTGCACATAACCCAAATGGTTCAACTCAGACAAACACATCTGGCCTTTGTCACGTCTATTAGAATTCAAAATTGTAAGCAATTTTTCTCACTTACTTAACAGGGTAATCTTATATAAAAAAAAATGAGAGAGAGAGAGAGAGAGGATTAAAGCTTTCTTTTCTTATGGTTATCATATCTTAATCTGCCGACATCGGATCGTTTCTCCTTGCGGAGTTAGGATTATCTTAGGATCTTGACTTAATACAGACCTGAATGGCTCTAAGTTAGTTAGCCAAGAGTCTAAATACAAATACGACATCTTGTGAGACGGAACGAGAGTCAAGCCAGCCCTCTTTCCATTCTTCCGATTAAATAAGACCCTAGGACATTGGAACTAATCCCACCGAGCACGAACCAACGGACTTTTCTTCGGGAAAGCCCACGCTGACCGACCGACGCTGGCTCCATACTGTTGTAATGCTATATGTAAGCTTTCTAAAGTTTTGATTTATGAATTCACTGTCGAGATCTGGGGAATCCGAAATATATTAGCCAAAACCCTACAGATCCAGACCCAATCCTGATGCACTTCTGGCGCTTCCTAGTTAGGTGACCTAATAGCAGGTCCAGTTCAGGCAGGGATGGAGTATGGATCCCATTATCCAACATGACAACAGACCCTGGAATTTTGGACCATAAAAGCAATCCAATTCATCTTCTCCCATACTTGAAAATTATGCATATTGCCATACTTTTAAATTTTGATATAGTTAGAGCGGGGCTCCAGTGTTCTTTAACAAGAATGTTCGAGCATATCGTTCCATTGCTGTTGATGTTTGCATGAAAGACCTTGGTTTTGAAGGCCACCTGTAACCATATTCGTGCCAAAGCAGAATCAGCAACCATTCTCCTTTATTTGAGAAAAAAAAAAAGAGAGGCTGGAGGTGGATCATGAAGTTGTTTGTACCTTGGGAGGCTTCAATGGATGGTATGGTGGAAAGTGGATACGCAAGGAAGACGCACCCCAGAGCAGGGGCTGTCATTAGGTCCTACTTTGGTAGCTTGCCAGTGGAACATCTCATCAGCCACTCGCGACCTGAAATCACAAAGTACCCAATGAGACTCCAGAACAGAAGACACACAGTTTTCCCACAACATGGAGACGTCATTGGTACCTGCAATGCAAGATGTGGATGGTTCTCTCTGCAAATACTTATCCTCACGCTCTTTGATAGTTCTTCTCGACACCATTCTAGCAATGGGGAACCATGGGTGCCTCACAACTACTTGGCACAGAAGATGTAGAGAACCTTTTTCTGGTGTTCAAGAAAGGGGAAGATCAGAAGCTTACATGGAGGCCTGAAGTTGGCGCAGGGGGTGTAGATACAAGAGACCTTTAAAAAAACAAAAACAAGCAGCAAAAAGTTCTATTAAACGCTATTGGAAAAGGCAGACGATATCAAGTTCTTCCTATGGAGACGAAAACGTGAACAAATATTTCCCTCTGTGCCTGTCATGAGAGAATAAGCTTAATGAGAGGTCAAGGTCCTTACCGTTTTTCTGCTGTCACACCCTACTTCCAATGGCCGAAAACAGATACAAGTAAATGCTTAACAAATACGCCTACGCCTGCTATATTTGATCCATGACAAGGCCAACAATTCACCAACTTACTAAACAAATCCTTTCTTATCTACCTTTTTTCTGCCAACGGCCATAAACAGTAGCATAATACATATTTCGGTACCAAAATTTCATTTCTTAATAGCTATTGCGCACGAGTCTGAGCTTTCGATATCAGCAAAAGATACATGACGATCAGAAACAAGCTTTTAATGATTGTTGTCGCTGCCAGATTCCAATGTTTGCACGAACAAGTGTTAAAACAGTTGTCAACCAGAAGCATAACAAGCAACACAGCTAAACCTTCTTAGGGGTTTAAAATAAAGGTACACAAATAGTGATTGTATAGGATGGTCCATCCAAGAGAAACAATTCAGATGGCCTGTTCTGTGCCCGTGTACGAGTAGGGAAAAGCCATCAGCAATAAGGTGCCTGTTACTGACAAGTGGGTTACGGAGCACCGCAAGACCCAGACAAAGCAAAAATAAATCATCAACTGACACGTCTATACCTCGCTAATGCTGTCAGTAGACTATACACCAAAGGCCTAGTTCCTTTCATAGAGCAAGAGAATGCAACAATATTGGCCGGTAAGTCCTAATTCATCCTCTATTTCTCCTTGTTCACAAAATGGAACAGCCCTTCTGTGCCTTTCTCTTCTTCTTCTTCTTTTGCTTAGGGGGCTGAAGTACAACTTTAATGGCTGCATCGAAGACTACCTTAACATTCTGCACACAAAACCTCATTGTATAACCATGAAGGACTATCCAAATGGTAAAGACATGCAAAGATAAAAGAAACAGCATACTTGTTGTGTTTTTGAGCTGCATTCAATATAGGCAAGAGCACCTATCAGCTTCCTAAGCTCTTCTCCCTTTAACAATAAATGTGAACAAATCATATGCAGCGCTGTTATGATGCTGACAGAAAGAAAATGTCAAAGATTCAAGCTTCAACTCATTTACATGTTATATCTTACCTGAGCGGTAGTAATAGGCACAGCACCAGGATGATCTATGAAGAACTGCTTATCGTCACGAAGATCTGTAAGTGAAGAATTAGTTACTCAGAAACCACATCAAGATTATTACAAGTAAAATAGCTACAACATCAGAAAATGTCAGATGCAACATACAGTGTTACAAGAAAGCCTGAGAACTAGCAAGCAATAGCAGTTTTAAATAAGCATCATGTAGTATGCAAATTATATAAGAAAATGAGACTGCACAATTATTCACTACTCTTCAATTACCAATTACTTGACTTTAATCAGAGGTTTGGAAGCCTTGCTTCCCTGCTTCTGTAATATCCCATGGTTGAGAGTGGAACATAACTTTGGAACCTAGGTTTAAGCCTTCAAGATAAGAAGAGGTATAAAGAGAATAACAGGACCGCTGCTGATCCTGCAGTCTGGAGACTGTAGGGACAGACCAATCACCATTTGAAAGGAATAAGGCAAACTGCCTATACAAGTTAAGCACGGAAATAGGAAGATCCAAGTTGCAAGAATGGAAAACAAAAATTGCATCAAGTGCATCACTTTGTCATGTTACTAAAGCACACACTTACAGTAAGCGCAAGCTTAGACTAAGGTTTTGACTTTGGGCTGAAAACGATCTTCCAGCCCAAACTAAGCAAAATAGATAGGAGATGTCATATATATTCATTACTTGGTTTTCTTTGTGTCATTTAATTATTTCTTCATTTCTTTGCACATAATTGAGCAGTTAGTATCACCATTGGCTCATCTTCATATTATTGATTAGATAAGAGGGTCCTGACTTTTGTTGCAGCATTCCATCTAAAACTCATTCAGTAATTATTCAGATTTTTTCATATCAAACCAATTTTACAGAAGAAGAAGTTTCATTTTTAAGAAAATGAAGTCTCGCCCCCTCTATTCACCAACAAGCGTAGTAAAAGATTTGAGCTTGAATCTCCAAGATCTGTGAGCTCCAATCTCATAGCAGTTAGTAACAGTATATTTATGAATCCAACAATTTCAACAACTCAACAAATTATTATATGCTACAATATCTTTGTCCATCCATAACACCACACCACCAATAAAGGATATCAATTTCAGGAAGTAATGAATAGATTTAATCATTCTAGAATAAAAGAAAAACCTGCTTCCTTACAAGACTTGAAATATGAGATAAACCAATTAAAAATAGAAATATCTATGTTAAAACATGAAAATAAGGATCTTCTTTAATAATCCTTTTTTTCTTCTTTTTCTTAACAGCCTGTTTTTCTTGCTGTTGTTGCTTTTTCTTAAAGTACCTTCTTTGTTTATATGCTTTATACTCTTTACGAGGTGTTTTGTGTACATATTTTTTGTACTTTCTTTTCTTTTTCTTAGATCCTTCTGGTTTTTCTTGCATGTCATATGCAAACTGGTGACAGAAATCACCTAATTGGTGTTTTTCTGTTTGTGATTGTTTCTTAATTTGTTTTTTAAGCTTTAGATCATTGCATATATTTAAACCTTCTTGAACACATACTCCTATGATTTGTCCATAAGTGTAGTGGTCATAGTTGATGTTTATTCCACCTTGTCTATCTCTTAAAGTCTTTTTGACTCTTGCAGCAAATAAATATGGTAATCCATCTATAAATTTAGATTTCCATAATTCAGTATTAGGATCACCTACTTGGAATACTCTAGTCATAAAGGTATCTTTATACCATCTAAAATGTGTTAAAGTTGGACATTTTAGGTTAAGTAATAGAGTTCTCATTGAATCTCCATCTTTTAATTCTAATCCTACAAAGTGTTGGATTATCGTAACACACAGTGTATATACTGCATCTTGTTCAGTGTCTATTCCTGGAGTGCCACTGCTAGTTGGCCTATCTGGCTCTACTTTTATAGTTTTTATATGTCCCAAAATTTCATTCTTTTGGTTTTCATTTAAATATCCCTGCCACCATCCTTTTAACTGACCTATAAACCCTGCTATTATAAATTTAACAATTTCATGATCAGTGTTTCCATTTTGCTGGCAGATTGTTGAATACATCATTATTCTATGTATTACATCTAAGATTTGTTTATCAGACATTCCATCTATGTTCCATTCATAGATGTGTTTTCCAGAATAAGAATTCTGATATGGTTCTCTTTCTTCATGTAGTACATCTAATGGAGAAGGCCTTTTATAGTAATATTTTTCTAGTGGTCTAGGCTCATACTTAATAGGATTAACATTTAATTCATTCATTTGTTCTTCAAATTTTTCTAAGCCTAGAATATTTTCTTCTGATAATTCTTCATCTGAATTTATTTGAAGATTTTGTTCAATCATAGTGCATAAGTCTTCCGAACTACTTTCATTTGTCTGTTCGCTATCAGGGTTAGTCCTAGAATTTCTATTGACTACTCCTATGTGAAATCCTTTTAGTCTTTCTTCAAGGACTTTGATAAATTCTGCATTTGGTTTTTGTAATTTAAAGTTTTTTACTTCTGGTGGAGGCTGAATAACCGGAGTCATTGGTTCCTTATTTTTCTCAGGGTTTTCCTTTAATTTTTTTAGAATCTGGATGTCTCTTTCCATATTCTTTTGTATTTCATTTAATTTTTTCTCTAGCTGTAATAATTCTGTTCCTATGCAATGTAAGTATGCATTTGTATAATTTTGTGCTCTAATAAGAGTATTTAATTCTCTTATTGTAACATGTGAATGTTCCATCTTACTTAAGTTGGAATAAGCCATTGCTTCAGTTGATTGAAGTTTTAACATTTGTTGTGGAGGAAAAGGTGAATTTATTATTTCATCCTGTATAGTTGTCCATGTTTTCTGGAGAACCGCGATTTCTTGGTTTCTCTCATTTGCATAAAATTTTAAAAACCAAGGGGTAAAATATTCTATCTTTTGATAGTATTCTAATTCCTCATAATATTTATTTTTGTAATATACTAATTCTAATGGAGAAAATTTTCCCAAATACCATACTCTAAATAGTTTATTCCTTTCTGACTGAAACTCTTCATTGAGTTTTCTTCTTATATAACTTCCTTGGGTGTAATCCATTAAATATGAAAACTCATTTCTGATCGAGTAGGAGATTCCTTACTCTTATAAATTCCATAGGGAATATTATTTTTACTTATATTTATTTCTTCTACAACATTTGTCTCATTGTTTCTAGTTCTGGAAGTAGAAGGCCTTGTATCTAGACTTCTACTTGACATTGACCTGCCAATTTCAGAAATTTTGACCTTTCTTGTAGAATTATTAAACATGATTTCTACAGACCCATCAGTCATTTGAATTATTTGGTCTATGTTCGTATTTACTATTGGTGGTGTTGGAATTTCTTCTTCCAATGACCAGGATTCTGGAAAGTTTATTTCATTCCATGAGATTAACCTATTTGTGGCTATCCTAGTTGTTTCTAGATTTGTATATACTAGAGTTGTGTGACCCTTAGCATTGAATTTGCATCTAAATTTCCAGATGAAATAATTGATGTTAAACAACTTCAAATAATTGTGTGACCCTTTTGGGTCAACAACTCAACAAATTATTATATGCTACAATATCTTTGTCCATCCATAACACCACACCAGCAATTATATGCAGAGTGCACAGGGCTTTTATGGCATCCACTGGACTAGGACTACAACAACATCCTAAGAGACATTAAATGTATTTGTACATACATAAGGTGGCCAGGAGGAAGCCATGTCATCGAAGATCCCATGTGAATGATTCTTGTTACAAATATCTACAAGAATGGAAAATTTGCAGCACCATAAAGAAAAATAAAAAAAACCAGAGAATTGGACACACAAGAAATCATGCAAATGTAAACAGGCATTGAATCTATAAAATTTGCAACATGCTAGAGCAAGTATAAGTGACTTTCGATGGTTATAAACATGCTTAATATATCAATTCTGCTTACAAATTCAGTACGTAAGAAGAAAAAAAAACACAGATCAACAGTTTTTTTTCAAAATTAGCTCTTTATATATTAAATTATTGCACTGAATTTAAATATGCTGAATCATCGAGCAGTTACTAATTTTAGCATATTATCATGTTCCTCAGCATGGACATCCAGCAAAATCCATCATCCACCCTTACCAATAATAGTTTACAAATCAAGCAATATGGTACAATATATTGCAGCATCATCATGGTATACCTGGACCTATATCTGGATAACCTATAAGAGGTGGATTTACAAAAAGGAAATATAGCCATAGAGTAGATTCAACAATGAAATTCCAAAACTATAACCCAGAAGAGAAGGATAGACCCCTTAGTGCTACAGAACAAATGCAGCACATATAGCAGATTAATGCTGAAGCAAGACAAGCATACTGTACAGTAGCTGAAATCACCTAGCACGTAAGTGTTTCCTAGAACAAATTAAGCATTCCTGATGCTAACAAAATGACCACTGGCTTTGACAAATTTACTCCTAGACACAATTATCTATCGCAAAATATGGAATCACTGAGTTGACCTGGAGAATGAAATTCAGATACAGTTGCAGCACTGGTTACATTTCAAGAATTTTAATAATACCCGTCGATTCTAGCTACTGCCATCCACCAGGTCCTAAGTCAGCCACTTCACATCATACATAGTGACATAAAACTGAAACTTAATAACAAATGCAATCCCAGTGCACTTGGTGTCAAAACAATTCAGCAATCATCAGAATTCATATTCTCTAGCATTGAAATGGCTTTTATGCAGAATTGCATGCACTGTAGATTAATCAAACAGATAAGGGAAACACTTAGCACAAAAAAGCAGAGAATGAAGAAGATGAAAAACACCAAATGGGATTATGAAGACTTACCAAGTTTTGTTCCAACAAGAATTATAGGAACACCAGGTGCATAATGCCTCAATTCAGGAATCCACTGGAAGAGCAAAATACAATTATGGAATAATAGAACATTAGTGGTTACACACTTTTTAAAGAAAAAAAAGCAAAAGACAGAATCATATAGTAAATGACAAGATAGTAATAGATCCCACACCTTTTTAGCGACATTTTCATAGCTGGCCTTACTGATAAGAGAGAAAGCCAGGAGAAAAACATCAGCTCCACGATAGCTCAAAGGTCTTAGCCTATTGTAATCCTCCTGGCCTATTACATTGAAGAACAATTTCAGACTGGGACCACAAACTTGGAGAGGAGGGGGAAGGAGGGGGAGGCAGTGCAGAGGGGGTGGAGCACTTACCTGCAGTGTCCCACAGCCCTAGGTTAACGGTGTTTCCGTCCACCACCACATTTGCACTGAAGTTGTCAAAAACAGTTGGCACATAGTCCTGCAATGAAATATACATTATCATAAAATTTCATAGACGATAAATATTTTTTAAAAAACTTGAGTAAAAGATGCCTAGTACACATATATACAACAAGAAAACTTGAGAAGGCATGATATTTCTCAGATAAAATACTGACACATAAGGCTGTAACTAGGCAGAGTCCTTTTAGTAGATAAGAGCATATATTTCAAAGAAACTAAGAAGAAACAGAAGACAATAAAAATTCAAATTGCCGAAGGTAAACTGTTTGACCTGAGCAGTAATTCAACATAACAAAACCATAGAGAACATTTTTTTTCTTCTCTCTCACAAGCATATCTATATTTGCATGGACAAGTACTGTGAAACTTGGATCGCTTTCCCAAATTTGCAGTTAATGGAAATCCCAAATATCAAAAGCAATGTGTTCTATATGATCATCTTTACAACTCAGTGAAAGAGAAACCAAATGGGCGTTTTTCACTCTAAAATTGCCTTTCTAATTTAAGGAGCAGGTAATTACAAGCATATCAATTTCTCTGTGATCATCTTTTCCAGTCTATCAACCAGAAAGTAAAACATTAAATGATGGATAGTTTTATGGTCCGGAATGTTCTCCCAAAATTATAGCAGAAAAAAAGAACAATACACACTATACAGAGCCAAAGTAAAATCATTAAATCTTCATGAATAACTACCATCTATCATCAACTGTAGAGGGAGCATAAGAAGGATCGTTAATAGTTTTCCAACATTTCATCAAACGACACCAAAAACTTAAAACAATAAAATCTTTTATTTCTTTTTCGAGACATGAAGTTCTTTTCCTTTGCCTTCTTTCCCATGACTTAAACTAAAAAGAAAAAAAGCAAAACCCTGAAAAGGCACGAACTTTCGATTTTCGAACAACGCGCATGCAACATAAAACAAAACAAACTCCAAATTACGTCCTCGAACAAACAATTGTGATTCATCAGATAGACAAAAAAGTAAAAAGAAAGGGTTTTTTCCGAACAACAACAAACCTAAATTTGTTTCAATCTTCCTGATATCAACCTCACCAGCATCAATACAAAAAAAAAAGACAGCACTTTTCTCATCCCCACGACCCAATGCCCACAAATATGAAAGCCTAACGGCAAGAAAACCCGGAATTTCGAGGACTCACCGTGGGGAAGGTGTTGCTGGTGTAGGATATCAGCAAGCAGGTCTTGCCGACGGCGCCGTCCCCGACAGTGACGCACTTTATAAACCTCGACGCGCTCATCTCCTCCCCCCAGATCTCCACAAACTACCCTAAAAACCCCGGAAATCGACCTTCTCCCTTCTCCTCCCTCCTCCAATCACTCCAAAACAGAAATCCCTTTCGAAACACCCCGCATTCCCGGCCTAATGCCTTCGAAACCCTCCCAGGGATCGAAAGGAAAAAGAAAAGGGCACAATAACGACTGAGTCGGATGATCGACCAACCTAACCCTGGATGAAGCCGAAGACGATGAGATCTACGAGGAAATCCCCTTTCTCTTCTCTTTCCCACTCTCTTTCTTCTTCGCTGCGCTCGGAATGGAAGAGGAGGAGGGAGGAGGGAGGAGGGAAGGAGGGGGGGGCAGAAGGGGGAAGGGGGGCGGTTGAAGCGGTCGCTGACCCCAGTGAGATAAAAATATCTGTAGATTAACATTATCAGTAGTAAGACGTTATCAAATTAATTGACTATTTTAATCTTAGGTTTGGATGCCATATTCATACTACCGAAACCAATAAGATATTATTAAAACCAAACCCCAATGGGAATCCAATTAAAAAATCTACATCAAGGAACGATAAACCTTGAAAAAAAAAGTACCGAGCAGTTTATTTTGTTAGAATGAGGTAGAACCTCAAAAATAAAAAAAATAAAAAAAAAAATCTGGGAGTCGGACAATTAGCAGTTCCAGTAAAATCAAGTCCTCGTTAGCCATGTCAGCCATCAAATTTGCTGCTTGATTTTCTTTCCCAGAGGAGGCCATTCCGGAAGGAACTACTGCTGAATCTTTAGAAATGCAATAGATTATAGTAGATGAATCTCCCTCTATCCAAACTAGAACCTAAACAGGTCGGATTATATCTGATCGTGTCCGGTTTCGTATCCAATTCGGATAAGATTCAGATGCAGATTTTTTTTAGTAAACGGACAGCCTAACCTGATTGTCTACGATAGCTCATCATAATCCTCCTAAGTTCCTCTGAATCTTTCTCCAAGGCACGAGTGATCATTAAGCAGTCATCAAAAATAAAAAGGTGTGAAATGCGGTCCATTGTTTGGTGGAAAATACACTTAAGAGGACCTCTAAGACCGAATGTTGAATAGTTCTAGATTTTGTGTCTGCACATGTTTTGAACAGAAGGGGAGAAATTTGGCAGCCTCGGCGCAGACACTATGAATGAAGTAAACCAATCCAAAGGAACTCCATCAACTAATTTGATCCCAAGGCTTTCTTCTCTGCTCAAAGGGCATAAGAACTTTATTGTATCCATGATTTGGAGAAGTTCTTTTGAATATATATATCAATCAGTACGCATGCCAGACTTGCTTTTGAATACAATGATGCATCTCAGAATGGATAAAGTTATGGTCCACATCCTTGTTGTTTGATATAGATACAGAATGAATTCAACTTAAAAGATCCCTTATTTCTAAGCATTGGGTTTTTGGCAAGTTATGTTTAATGCTTGGCCCCTTCATTTTGCAAACTAAAGTTGTAGTTATTGAGTTAATGCATTTTATTAAATTTTAGCTATTCACCATTGCCAATAAGAAGGAATGATGAAAGTAAGCACGGCAATGAGCTTCATAGCTTTGCCGATTTGATGCCAAATCAGCAGTTAATATTATTACTGGTGAGGTTAGCAATTCTTCTGCTGAGGGGAAAATAGAGTTATCCATATGATATACAATACAAGTTATCCAAATATTATTTCTCTGTTTGCATAATTTATGCTCGAGAAATGGACGAATATAGGCGAATTTCATGAGGTGATGAGTCAAAATAAAGAAGGGAATAAGATAGAAAAGGTCAACTGCCAATACAATAAATTTTAAAAATTTTAAAATTTTAAAAAATATTTTACATATTTTGTAAATATTAATTTGATATCAATATTTTATATAGTAAAACTTCTAACAACTCAAGATCTCATCCAAAATGGCTAGTCGAAATGTATTATTTGGGTTCCTTTATCCTGTACAAGTATCCAAGATCTACCCAACAAATAACCGATGTAGGACAAAACACACGTCCGCACGGGTCCTCACATACTTTCCCGTTCAAGCCCTAACGTTTTCGTCAGACTAAGAATTTAAATCCATTCAAATCTAATCACAAACACCACGATCGGCTGTGGTCAGTCTCAGTAGATCCGTGCTGCAGTATCTTTTAGTCCAGATACGCTATAGGTTGGGTCGGCTCCAATACCATTTCTAACAATCCAAGACCTTATCCAAAATGACTAACCGGAAGATATTATTTGAGTTTCTTAATCCTGTATAAATATCCAAAATCGACGCAGCGAATAACTGATGTGGAACTAAACACACGTCCGTACTTTTTTTTTTTTTTTTGCTAATAAAAAGGGGAAAGGGGGAGGAAGGGACAAGCCCACCCCCGCGTAGCAACCCCGACCACTGGGCCCCCACCCCGCCAGGAGAATGTTCGATGCGGGTAGACCGAGTCGTGTGTTGGGCACCCCGACCTATTTTTACTCATACCCTCCCCACCCGTGGGCCGGCTCAGTTATCCGACCCGACCCTCCGTGTGAGTACGTCACACCTGGCACCACCCAGGCTACCAGCCGACCAGTAGCGCTTCCAGACCCCGTGTCCAGGCGTGGGGCATCCGGTTCCCGAATTTAATCGGCGCCCGTGCATTTCGAACCTGGAACCACTTGGTTGGAAGCAAACGCTCCGTTTCAACTGGACTACCATCTTGGTGGCAACACACGTTCGTATTGGGTCCTCACAAAGATGGCGCTCAAAAGGTGTTATACAAGTCAATATAAATACCTGCAGAGCCGGACAAAATCTCTTAATGCCCCTCTGACCTTAAGTGAATTCTTGGGAACTAAGCGACCACTAGCCATCAAGACCATCCTAAATTAGATTAAATTAAATATTATGCATAAAGGACACAAAGCCTAAATAGTAAGGGTTTGTACCTACACATCAGCTCGCCAACCGAAACTACGGAGGAGGGGGAGACCCGGAGATGGGCCCATGGGTCTCCACCTCCGACTTCTTCATCTTTATCCTAACACGGCCCTCCAAATTCATTCTGAGACGTCCATGAGAAAGGAGAAGGGTGCATGAGATCAAACATAAAGTATAATATTCATTAAATCTGCTTTAAAGTACATGTTTTGATTATGAATATTCTTGATCAATAGGATCATAACCATCCATAGTGTTATCTCTTTCTTTTAATCTGACAGGTACTCACAACGTTATTATAAGTCCTAAAAATATAATTTGGGTGTATTATATGTAATAATAATTCCGATCTTTTCCTGAAAAGCACAGCTAACAAGGTTTGCACGTTGCACTCTCTCTCGTACATCCTATCTCCTTCTGCATTCTCCCAAGTATTTCCACCTGGAAGATGGTGATTGCCATAACACCTCCCAAGGGGGCCATTCAATAAATCTAGGGGGCAGAGGCCCTGCCTTTTCTGGCTGACAAGAGCATAAAATTTTTAGATGGATCAAGTCTACCATTGAGTTGACGAACTGGTCCCTGTTTGGTCATGTTGCTTTCCAGTTAGACTGGTCCACCATCTCAACGGTGGATCTGAACCAATTGACAATTTCTCAATAAGAATCCTTAAGCATAACAACTCCTTAAGACTGAACTGATCACTGGACTGGAACAATAATCTACTAGACCTGCCCATGATTTTTTTTTTCACGTTTTTTGGTCATTCTGTAGGTGCTACCATCATAATGTGATAAATAGGATATCAAAATAATATTCATCAGTGCATTACTCGATCCAGTTATTATGGTAGAATGGTTTAAGTATTCATATGGGCAATTTGGAAGAATTCATTGGAAATTAAATATATATAATATCGGGTCATGACTTCATTCATTGAAACTTGGAGGAGTGAAGCAAGGGGAAGGGATTGGGATATTGTGTTTCTTAATTTTTAAGCTGGGGGGGGGGGGTGGATTTTGATTGGGAAAGCTTGAGAAAATATAAGGGTAGGGTGGTTGGGGGACTACTTTTAAGTGGCTTTTGAGTGGGTGTGATCCATTGCACTCATGAGCCACCTAATCTTTGTTGGATATGTGGTCATGGTAGGTGGAAGAGGGAGACTGGAGTAGGATCAAATGATAGCCAGTGCTGCTTTTTTAACTCTCTCTCTCTCTCTCTCTCTCTCTCTCTATAGATCGTTTAATATACCGTAACTCAGAACGGCCATGGCAGCTCCTAATGGGATGTGCTCGCTTTCAAAAGATTTTATGGTCTAAGCAGCAGCCTTTTCCTTCAAGACAACACAAATTCTAGTTAAGCAAAGCACCGTGCATCCACTCCGAACGGTGCCAATCGATAAAGGCAATATAACCATACGTAACATTGACATTTTTGAAGGCTTTTGAAGTTAAGAGCAAGCCTGTACAACTGCTGGCCTGATTCATTCATTGCATGGATGTGAGGTTTGCTCCCCTGATATATGCTCGTTTCTTTTTTAAAATTCTGCTTGGAACCTAGCTCTTAGGAGTTTATTATAAGCAATTGCGATGCTATGTGTAATGTCCGGGCCCAGAACCTACTAGGCCCAATAAGGAATGGGCCCAGTTAAGGGTTGGGCCCAAATTTCACTGTGGGCAGTGCTGTTATCATATTTAAAAAAAAAAAAAAAAGAAATAAAAACGAAGGGATAAGACCGACAGGGAGGGGTGACCCTCACCCCTGCTGACAGCCGCTGCCGGCGCGCCGGAGACAAGGGGAGGCGGCGGCCAGTCCCGGAGCAGGAGGGAATGGAGAGGATGGGACCTCTTAGAGGGGGGTCTCATCCTCTAAATAATCAATTAAGCCTCTGCCGGCAACCCCAAATCACAGACCCCCCTAAACACCGAACGAGAGAAAGAGAGAGAGGGTTTGCCAACCTACTTCCGTCGCCGGAGGAGAGGCTCGTGACTTCTTCCAAAAGCTAGGTAAGCCCCCTGCCTTCTCTCCTCCTGATTTATTCAAGATAATAAAGAAAGAAACAAAGACAGAAAGGAAGGGGAAGAAACAGGGCTCACCGCGTGCGGCCGCTCCCTTGGTCTGCCAGCAGCCGACGCCCGCGCCGACGGGATCAGCCGCAGGCGCGGCCGTGGGCTCAGCCGCAGGCGCGGCTGTGGACGCCGCGAGCTCGGCGGTGGCACTGCCGACTGTGGCTCGGCCCTCCCAAACCCCCCTTCTTCCTTCACAGGGGAAAATGGAGAGAGGAAGAGAGAGGGTTTGGGAGTAAGAGAGAGAGAGAATATGGGGTGGTGCCGGAGGGGAAGGACCAAAGAAAAGAAAGAAAGAAAGAAAGAGAGAGGAGGAAGAGGCCGTAGATCCGGCCGGAGGAGAAGAAGAAGACCGGGGAAGCCGAGAGCTCGGCCGCGGGCTCGGCCGGGGATGCCGTGGGGCTTGGCCGCGGACGCCGCCGGTCGTGGCCCGTCCCCCTCCGCTCGCCATCCTCCCCTCCGCTCGCCGTCCGGCCATCGTCGGAGAAGAGAGGAAGGGGGAGATCGGGAGAGAAGGAAGGAAAGAGAGGAGGAGGGGAGGAAGCTTCGGGAAGGAGAAGAAAAGAAAAAGGAGAAGAGAAGAGAAGAAAAGAAAAAGAAAAAGAAAAGAAAAGAAAGAAAATGAGAAGAGAAAAGAAAAGAGTGGGTTAACGGGCCAGAATCGGGTTCGGATCCGAAACACGTTAAGCCCAAATTAAATTGGGTCCGAATCCAATTAAGCTGAGTTGGTCTCAGCATACCTAATTGATTGTAAATCAGGCCCAATTCAAGCCCAATTTAACTGACAGAAGGTCGAATTGACCTTGGGCTAATCCTGACTCAGACCCAAATGAGCCACGTTGACCAAATCAGAGGACCCAATTGGCTAGAAAAGGTTGGACCCAATTATAAACGAGGCCCAATCCTTTAATTAAAAACCCAATCAACCCAGGTGGACCCAATCTGGTTTTAAATCGAATCCCAAAGGCTTCAAATTGGACTTGGGCTAAATCCTTGGATAGGACCCAAGCAAGTAAGTTCATAGTATGATGAACTAAGAAATTTTATAATAAATGAAGGGGGAATAATGTAATCCCTATGATGTTGTTTTAGGTGATTGAGGATTAGTCACCTGGACTTGAGCAATTTGGAAAGCGAATTGAGGTAAGTAATCTGTCTTAATCCTATCGTAGATCTTGTAATACGTTTTATAAGATGAACCAGTGTTTTTTTATACAATTTGAATTGTATGCATGATTAGTGAAGAATGTAAGTAACCTGTCCTAATCCTGTTATGGATCATATTATGTTATTAATGTTTCCTAAGCATTTATTTTAAGTATATATGTTTCATGCCTG
This sequence comes from Phoenix dactylifera, assembly GCF_051530095.1. Taxonomy (NCBI): domain Eukaryota; kingdom Viridiplantae; phylum Streptophyta; class Magnoliopsida; order Arecales; family Arecaceae; genus Phoenix; species Phoenix dactylifera. The sequence goes on from NC_143195.1 coordinate 36,616,643, forward strand.
ATATGTTACAATGCATAAGTAACTTGCATGATCCCAGAAGCTATGGCTATGTATGCGACATGATGATACTGATATTTTAATCATGCATGTAAGTTTATAAAGTCTTAGTTAGCCAAGAGGCACTGTAACGGGCTCAAAGATGCTACTGATCGAATGCAACTGAGCTGGCCTTGCTAGTGGCCGAGAATAACTTCGCTGGCCTTGCTAGTGGCCGAGAATGACTAGCTGGCCCCGCCAGTGGCCGAATGGACTTCGTAGTAGCATCCGAGAGAAAAAGGACCACGGCATGCCGGGGGGCACGGTTTCATATGCATATATTATGAAAATTGTTGTGATTTGCACTACTGCTTTGTTTAAATCGCATACTTATTATGCCATGATGATTATTAGATAAACATGCATGTCAGCTTCTCAAAACCCTGATTTACATGTTTAGTCTACTGGTTGATCCGGTAGGATTATGCAGGATTACTTACTGAGCCGTGTAGCTCATATCCGTTTATTTACTTTTTTCTTTCAGATCCTCACCACTGATAGCTGCCAGAGACACGTTAATTTGGTATTAGCGCTTCTTTCTTTTGGGGTAAAGCAAGTATATACTTTTGTGTATATAAACTACGTAGAAGCTCTGTATTTGGGTACTGACCAGCATGTTGTACTAGATGAATACACATGAAAAGATTTGGTTGGTTTGACTACCCTATTTCCCAGGTATGAGGCTGCGTGCTATTGTGGGCGGTAGTCGGCAATAGCACGGCCGTGTCACGGATCCGGATCCGGGGCGTGACATCTCGTGGTATCAGAGCAATAGGTTAACCATGAGTAAGAATTTTAAATTTTAACAAGGGCAGGGGTAGTTAAGTCTCATTTAGTGAGATTCCGTATAATTGGAAAGAAAGAAAAGATTTTATTGGTTGCATCATCGGTCAGTCACGAAAATTGCTTGACACGAATATTTTGATAGATGACAATGAGCAACAAAAAGAAGGAAGTTAAGGCTAATACAAAATCATTCTAGGGGCATGATTATGGCGGGTATGGTATTAGAATTCAAGACTTAAGACGACTAAGGATTTTGGTGTTTTGAATCAGAATGCTAGCAAGCCATGCCAAAATAAGAATAAATTATTTTGGAGATTTCTCGATGGAGTAATTTGTATTTTGGATTATGATTAAAGTATATTTTGACTGATATTAAGTGGAGTACTAGCCATGGAATATTAAAGTACATTGTGATTATTTATGTATCAGTATATAGGTGATATTGGAAGTTTAACTTGGTACTGGGTACTGTGGATGATACTTCTAGTTTGAAGTTAATTATTTTGATGGCAGGATAGGGTTTATTCATAAGTTGTTTCAGGCTTGGACAAGGAAAGATATTTTTAATATTCTTCAAGGATAAAATCTGTATGACAAATTATGCAGGCAACTATTATATAGAAAGAAAGTATATTTGAGAAATGAGATCTAAGAGTTTCCCCTTTGTTTACTTGGAATGTGAAATATTAGATCTTTGCAAATTATAATGCAAGATTAATATTTCGATTGGAAGTCATTTAGTAAATTCTGAGAATAATTTTCAATGTTGAAGAATATTTTAGGCTCAAATATTCTACATTGGATAAAGTGCAGTAGTTTGTGATCCTGTGATAAATCAATTAAACAAATATTAGTTGATGTTTTGATTAAAAAAAAAAAAAAAGAGAGAGAATGATGATGACATGGGGTCATTAGGAAATGCGAGTGGAATCAGCAATAGAATTGATACGGGAACATGCCCAATAGCACATGATGTTGCAGGAGTTTGTATTTAGTGATCATGTTTGTAAGATTTGAAATAAATTATTTTATCTCTAATAGAGGGGCAATTATTAAATGCTTTCATTTATCACTAAGAAGCAAGTCTAAATTGTTTTATGAGGAAGGTGAAAAAAAAAAAATTATGGATGATAATTCCACATATCATCGTCTAGTGGAAAGAGTACAATAGAAGAAGATTTTTAAATAGAGATCTTACAATAAAAGTATACATCCTTTTCTTTTAACGGGGATGTGAGATCCAGAATCACCTTCTAGCAATGCTAAAGTAGGGCAGATTATTGTTCATGCAATTTAAAGATACCTAATATAAGATTGGGATATTGAGAAATAATTTTCAGAAGTTTACACAATTTCGAGCTTAAAATGTCCTAAGATGATTTGAGAGCTTATCTCGTATTAGGAAAGAAGGCTTATTTTCAATGAATGAAGTTGTTGAAAATGTAAAATTCATTTTAAAGCGTTGTCGCTTATTTAAGAGGATCTTATGTTGGGGTACCCTTTCTTTGCTCGCTCATGGAAAAGTAAAAAAGAAGTTTTGGCTAAGTAACATACGATCTAGATGGAGGAAAGATTTGAAGTGCAAATACAGATGAGGAATTAAATAGTTCTGTTTGTAGGCAAATAGTATGTTGATCAAAAGTTATTAGTGAATTCAAAGGATTTTGATGTTTTGAATCAGAGTGCGCAGCGAAAATATAGTGGTCTGAATTATTTATCTAAGTTGGTTAGAAGTGCGATTCCTTTAATTCGGAAAGTTTTGATCTGTTTTTTGGTGTAGTAGGATTTTTTCTTGATAAATAAAAAGAGAATGTTCTGATTTTGGATAGCACGGTGCTATCCTAGATTCTCCAGTTTTATGTCGTGCTAAGAAATTCTTAGCATCTTCTGACTAGAATTAATGGATCATCGATTTTGATCTCAGATCTGAAATATGCTGATATGAACCTCCGTCCTTCTAAATGTGAAGCTTGAATTTTTTTTAATTAATATCAACTCTCCATCTGATTAAAAGAAATTGAGGTTATCAGTAGACTATGATGAATTTCAATCAAGAGTGGACTAGAGTTGTTTATGATCCAATCTTGTGATAGATCGGGTAATCGAGAGCAGTTGATACTTTGACAAAGAAACTTGATCTTCTTATTCAGAATTAAGATGTTGATTTTATGAATAATCTGGAGAGAGAGCTGTATAATCTTCACCCGTGAGTTTTTCTATTATTGGTAACTCCTGGGAGAATCTTGGCATCTTAAATTTAGTATTAACGGATTGATGGTGCCTTGGTTGGGCTTAGACCTGAAATGTTCCCTACTCCTAGCTATGACATCTTCGATCTACCTATCTAAAAGGGGTTTGAAGTTTTGCTAGGATAAAAGTTGATCATAAAATTGTAGGCAAGGTTAAGAGAAGAAAGAAGATTATAGATTATGAAAAGTATTTGATGCTAATGCTCTCACCTATTTTTGTTAAGCCGATTACGATCTTTGTGTGGACTTAATCAAAAGCAATTAATTTCTCGGGCCAAGGATTATAGCATCTAAGGTGGGAAGATTAGTCTTCTTTTGGAAGAGATCAAAAGAACTCCTATATCATAAATAGAAGGGATCAAGTTTTGAGGTGCCATGATTTTGCCAAAATCTTATCAGCAAACATTTTAAGAGGGAGACTAACCGAGAACTAGAGGGTGACTCGATGGTTGAATACTTTTAAAGCCTGAACCTTAAGGTATGACTAATTTCGAGGACGAAATTATTTTAAGGAGGGTAGGATGTAATGTCCGGGCCCAGAACCTACTAGGCCCAATAAGGAATGGGCCCAGTTAAGGGTTGGGCCCAAATTTCACTGTGGGCAGTGCTGTTATCATATTTAAAAAAAAAAAAAAAGAAATAAAAACGAAGGGATAAGACCGACAGGGAGGGGTGACCCTCACCCCTGCTGACAGCCGCTGCCGGCGCGCCGGAGACAAGGGGAGGCGGCGGCCAGTCCCGGAGCAGGAGGGAATGGAGAGGATGGGACCTCTTAGAGGGGGGTCTCATCCTCTAAATAATCAATTAAGCCTCTGCCGGCAACCCCAAATCACAGACCCCCCTAAACACCGAACGAGAGAAAGAGAGAGAGGGTTTGCCAACCTACTTCCGTCGCCGGAGGAGAGGCTCGTGACTTCTTCCAAAAGCTAGGTAAGCCCCCTGCCTTCTCTCCTCCTGATTTATTCAAGATAATAAAGAAAGAAACAAAGACAGAAAGGAAGGGGAAGAAACAGGGCTCACCGCGTGCGGCCGCTCCCTTGGTCTGCCAGCAGCCGACGCCCGCGCCGACGGGATCAGCCGCAGGCGCGGCCGTGGGCTCAGCCGCAGGCGCGGCTGTGGACGCCGCGAGCTCGGCGGTGGCACTGCCGACTGTGGCTCGGCCCTCCCAAACCCCCCTTCTTCCTTCACAGGGGAAAATGGAGAGAGGAAGAGAGAGGGTTTGGGAGTAAGAGAGAGAGAGAATATGGGGTGGTGCCGGAGGGGAAGGACCAAAGAAAAGAAAGAAAGAAAGAAAGAGAGAGGAGGAAGAGGCCGTAGATCCGGCCGGAGGAGAAGAAGAAGACCGGGGAAGCCGAGAGCTCGGCCGCGGGCTCGACCGGGGATGCCGTGGGGCTTGGCCGCGGACGCCGCCGGTCGTGGCCCGTCCCCCTCCGCTCGCCATCCTCCCCTCCGCTCGCCGTCCGGCCATCGTCGGAGAAGAGAGGAAGGGGGAGATCGGGAGAGAAGGAAGGAAAGAGAGGAGGAGGGGAGGAAGCTTCGGGAAGGAGAAGAAAAGAAAAAGGAGAAGAGAAGAGAAGAAAAGAAAAAGAAAAAGAAAAGAAAAGAAAGAAAATGAGAAGAGAAAAGAAAAGAGTGGGTTAACGGGCCGGAATCGGGTTCGGATCCGAAACACGTTAAGCCCAAATTAAATTGGGTCCGAATCCAATTAAGCTGAGTTGGTCTCAGCATACCTAATTGATTGTAAATCAGGCCCAATTCAAGCCCAATTTAACTGACAGAAGGTCGAATTGACCTTGGGCTAATCCTGACTCAGACCCAAATGAGCCACGTTGACCAAATCAGAGGACCCAATTGGCTAGAAAAGGTTGGACCCAATTATAAACGAGGCCCAATCCTTTAATTAAAAACCCAATCAACCCAGGTGGACCCAATCTGGTTTTAAATCGAATCCCAAAGGCTTCAAATTGGACTTGGGCTAAATCCTTGGATAGGACCCAAGCAAGTAAGTTCATAGTATGATGAACTAAGAAATTTTATAATAAATGAAGGGGAAATAATGTAATCCCTATGATGTTGTTTTAGGTGATTGAGGATTAGTCACCTGGACTTGAGCAATTTGGAAAGCGAATTGAGGTAAGTAATCTGTCTTAATCCTATCGTAGATCTTGTAATACGTTTTATAAGATGAACCAGTGTTTTTTTATACAATTTGAATTGTATGCATGATTAGTGAAGAATGTAAGTAACCTGTCCTAATCCTGTTATGGATCATATTATGTTATTAATGTTTCCTAAGCATTTATTTTAAGTATATATGTTTCATGCCTGATATGTTACAATGCATAAGTAACTTGCATGATCCCAGAAGCTATGGCTATGTATGCGACATGATGATACTGATATTTTAATCATGCATGTAAGTTTATAAAGTCTTAGTTAGCCAAGAGGCACTGTAACGGGCTCAAAGATGCTACTGATCGAATGCAACTGAGCTGGCCTTGCTAGTGGCCGAGAATAACTTCGCTGGCCTTGCTAGTGGCCGAGAATGACAAGCTGGCCCCGCCAGTGGCCGAATGGACTTCGTAGTAGCATCCGAGAGAAAAAGGACCACGGCATGCCGGGGGGCACGGTTTCATATGCATATATTATGAAAATTGTTGTGATTTGCACTACTGCTTTGTTTAAATCGCATACTTATTATGCCATGATGATTATTAGATAAACATGCATGTCAGCTTCTCAAAACCCTGATTTACATGTTTAGTCTACTGGTTGATCCGGTAGGATTATGCAGGATTACTTACTGAGCCGTGTAGCTCATATCCGTTTATTTACTTTTTTCTTTCAGATCCTCACCACTGATAGCTGCCAGAGACACGTTAATTTGGTATTAGCGCTTCTTTCTTTTGGGGTAAAGTAAGTATATACTTTTGTGTATATAAACTACGTAGAAGCTCTGTATTTGGGTACTGACCAGCATGTTGTACTAGATGAATACACATGAAAAGATTTGGTTGGTTTGACTACCCTATTTCCCAGGTATGAGGCTGCGTGCTATTGTGGGCGGTAGTCGGCAATAGCACGGCCGTGTCACGGATCCGGATCCGGGGCGTGACACTATGAACTCTCATGGCATTTCTTTTGATGGACCAAATATTGTCTATGCTCATGGATCATTGTGTTGATGGTCGGAGCATGATATGAAAGCGTGCTTTAAGTTAAATTCTAGGCATGCCCATACTTAAACAGCACAATAGGTTAAAAATATAAAGCTCATGATGGGAATATGATGGGAAATAAGAAGGTTTTCTCCTGAAAGTATGACATGGTGGAGCAAGTGGCAAGGGTTGGACTCGGTCATGCTTCAGTCAGAGTAATAATGTCAGGTCAAAATTAAGTGAACTTTTAGGGCGTGACATATATCATATCGAGCTAGGCCAAGTTCGATGGAAAGGTTTACCAAGCCAAGTCAAGTCTCGAGCTAAGTTAAGAGTCCTTTGCACCTGGAAGCGTGTGATGGAGAGAGCCACTCTTCTTCTTGATCACTTCTCTATCCATATGGCAGTGTTTTTCTTTCTTCAGGGAATTTCTAAGCACTCGCAGATCATTAAACCACTCGTTGTTCGCTCGAGCTAATTAACCACTTATTGCCTATCTAGACTACCCTACGGAGTTTAGCCATAGAAGTGCATTTGAGAATGTTCCTATCCTATGCACGAAGCGTAAAAAAGTTTCAGCCTTTGATGAACAACATGTGCTTGGTGCAATCAAAGAGGAGGGGTAAAAGTTCCTATCCATCTAGCGCACGTCCAATTTGGTTTTGTGCACGTTAAGCAACACCAGTCCACATAGAAATGATTCACCGGCCAAAGCAACATGAAGTGTTACTTGAAAGTGGTATGGAGCCGACCCTCAAGTAAATGGTCATGTAATCCTTGCGTGCAAGCATCATACTAGGGAAAAAAATGGTGCTTATGATGCTTGCCATTGACTTCTTTGATAGGCTGGCGGAATGTGATTGAGCAGCACGGTAGATGCGTTTGGTTGCTCCGGAACTTGGATAGAAATTCTAATGCATGCATCTGAAAGAGAGCATCCAACCCAACATGATGCTTCCAAGATGATAAGGATCTTCTGCTAGATTTTCTTTCTTTTTTGGTGGATTTTTCAAAGGTTCGAGATGTCATTGTATGAGTGCACATAATTTAGTGGAGCCAGAGCCAAAGCAGTTTGCTGCTGGGTTGCATGGCCTCTAGTCAGAAAGTCTTCATGTGACTGGCCCCGGCGTTGCTTTTATAACAGTATTGGCTAATTTTATTTGGCTTCCAACTCCCAGCACATCTAATGGCAGAACTCTTGACCTATGTAGTCGTGGGCTGGCTTATATAATGTTTCTTGAACCACATCTTTTGTATTTGGTAGTCTCGTAGTTTCCTCACTACAAACAACTTGTGGTTGGGACCGCTTTTGGCCGGCCACCTTCCGACCAGCTTGCCTCGAAGCCAATGGATGACTCATGCTTCGTTCAATCCCAAAGAAGCACATCTAAATAGAAGTGTATCACTATTACTAGTGGGCATGTGTGCTGAATATATCAGTTGATAAAGAGAAGGTGACATTGGGATTGGAGGCAAGTGGTGGTATCTACTGGCTCTGGAACTAAGATTTGCTTGACACTAAAAATCATGCCCTCTCCTTTTTTTTTGTTATTTTTGTTTGAATAATACATCCCTGATATGGGTATAACATAAGGACAGAAAACATATATACTCTCTGTCACAAGGTTCTTGCTTGACGTCCCTATAAACCAACCAAAGAAGCTCCACTCGGACCAAATTTCGCTATGATGTATGTTTCCATCTTTATTGATGATCTCCTAATTCCCTCTTTACGTCTAAGTTATGTGTGATCAGGGAAAAAAATATTGGGGGGGGGGGGGGGGGGGGGGGGTGTGAATTGTCATGGAAGATTGTAAAGTTTTAGCAGCACATACCAATTAGCCATTGATTGACTTAAAAGCATTGGCCTGTGAGCTGAAGACATTAGATTCATATCGATAATATTTTGTTACTTTCGTAAATTGGTCTTAAGGATTTACCTTGCAGAGATTAGAGAATGACTGGTAAACTACGGTTGGAAAGGATTCTAGGAGGAGAGGAAGGGGACAAGGGCGTGCTAATGGAAGAAGGCTTACTAATAGCAGTTGTTTGATTCAAGATTGCAATAAACGTCCTCCCTGAGTGGCATGGCCCTATTTTTGGTAACTAGATTTAGCTTCCCGAAAGTAGATCTCATGCTTAAAATGATTAAGCCTACTATCATCCTCTAGGATTATGTCATACCTTATATAGCTGAAATCAGCTTGATAGCACGATAGCAATCTCACATGTCTAAAGATAATCTTGTGATCAATATCTCTAAACCAATATCTGTATCTTAACTCCATTTACCTACTCAAATATCATTGAACCACGTGTAGGAGCCATTTCCAACATGCAACTCATGAACCCTGTCACCCAGTTAAATATTGTTATAATCTGATTTCTTTTCTTTTCTTTTTTTTTTGTGCTGAAAATAATCCGATTTCTTGATCCCCCTGCTAAATCACCAACATATCTTCTCATCTACTAGCTACAGCATAAACTTGGAAACATGACATGATTTAACAGATAAGTGATCTAGAAGACCCACCATAATATACAAGTTGCAGAGTCACAGGATTGTCAAATTCCCCGCAAAAACTCCCGCGGCCTCTTGCTTGGTTTGATGGGGAACCACAACACAATCAGATGCCCTGAAGGTCAACTATGAAGCACTTTGTTCAATTCTCAGACCATCTACCACTGATTGACTATTCAATAAAAGCAGAATTTTCCCTTTGCTCAACGATCTGTCAGGGTTGAGAGCATAAAAAGTTGAAATGAAGACTAGTCTAGATGTTTTCTGGTTATGCTCCTAAATTATTTACTTTAGGCAACATTAGTAACACACCAAAATAGATTCTGCGTGTTATAGCGTCCGCTGGTTTTATCTAATGTTTCTAAGACTGACAGCTCACAAAATGAACTTCTTTATAAAAATTTAGATTATCAATTGCAATATTACAGTAAATAATAAGTAGTGTTTGTGAATTGGGATGGGCAATTACCAGTAATCACCACATGAGCAAATGCCATTCTCAAAATGATGAAACCTATTAGTGTCCCTGAGGATAATCTCGCGCCCGGTGATGCTTGAAATGAACCTGGCAGCATGATGGCAATCTCCACACATCCGGAGGTTCATCGTGATCCTGATTGGTATTTCTGGACCAGTATTTATTAATGCAAATGCGATCGCGAGCTTTTCACTGTGCATAGACAGATGGCCCTCCTTGTCTTCCTCCTCCACATCATGAAGGGCTGCTTCAGTCTCAGCAACATAGCCTAACTCCTTCATCCTCCCCATCAAGACATCCAGTTTTGCATATATGTCCTTAGACTGAGGATGCGACCTATCTCCCACATGAAAGGTATGAACCCTATCCCTGAGTTCCACATTGCTGCAACCTGGTATCTTCTTGATCCCTTTGCTCACCATGATGCTCCTCACTGACATCACATCCTCCCATTTACCAGCTCTTGCATAAATATTGGATAAAAGAACATAATACCCAGCTTGATCTGGAACCAACCTCAGCAAATTATCTGCTGCCACCAACCCAATAGACATATTAGAGTGAACTCGACAAGCACCCAACAAAGCTCCCCACACTCTCTCGTTTGGCTCGATGGACATCTGTCTGATGAAATCATAAGCTTCTTCAATGCAGCCGGCACGGCCAAGGAGGTCCACCATGCAAGCGAAGTGCTCAATTCTTGGAACCATCTGATACTGATCTGTCATACACTTAAAGTAATACCTCCCTTCATCCAAAAGGCCTGCATGGCTGCAGGCTGCAAGAACCGAAACAAAGGCTATGTGGTCGGGTTTTAGTCCAGATTCCTGCATCTGTTCGAAAAGGCTGATGGCTTCTCGGCCATTTCCATGTATTCCATATGCTGCAATGATCGAAGTCCAGGACACAACGTCCCTACCTTTCATACCATCAAAAACCTCTCTCGAAGTCTTCAAGCATCCACAGTTAGCATACATGTCCATCAGTGCATTCTCGAGCACCAGATTTGGGCACATTCTCTTCCTTTTGATGAATTCATGAATTCGGACTCCCACTGCCAGAGCTGACGTCTCCCCACAAGAAGGAAGAACACTGGCAAATGTCACCGCATCGGGTTCTACTCCTTCCTTCTCCATCAGCAAGAAGAGATTCATTGCTTCCGCTGCCATGGAGTTGTTCGCATAGATTGCGATCATGGCATTCCAAGAAACCAATCCTTTCCTAGGCATTTCATCGAACATCTTACGCACGAACACAACATTGGTCCGCTCAGTGTTCAACATAGCGGGAAGGATGCTTGCCACGGTGCCAGCATCAGGCTTTGGCCTCCCGACCGCCACCATCTCCTTACAGGCCTCAATAGCCCGTTCAAACTGGCCGTTCTGCGCGTACCCGGCAATCATCGCATTCCAAGATACAACGTCTCTGTGAGACATTTCACCGAACAATCGGAACGCGTCATCGGAGCAGCCACACTTGGAGTACAAGCTGATAAGCGTGTTCCCCACGAAGAGGTTGGCGTCGAGGCCGAGCTTGGCGACGGCGCCGTGTATCTGGAGGCCGCCTTGGAGGTTCTCGGAGTCCGAGCAGGCCTTGAGGGCGCAGGGGAAGGTATAATGGTCGGCCTTCACGCGGTAGAGGCGAGCCATCTGGGAGAATAGGAGGAGGGCTTCACGGTGGAGGCCGTGGGTAACGTAGCTCCGGATCATGACGTTGAAGAAGATGGTGGTCTTGGCGGAGGCGCCATCGAAGACGCGGCGGGCGCGTGCGGGGTCGCCACAGGCGGCGTAGGCGCGCATAAGCTTGATCTGGACGGAGGGGTGGGAGGCGAGGCCGCGGTCGAGGAGACGGGAGTGGAGATCGCGGAGGGACGGGAGGGAGCGCGGGGACTGGCATTCGTCGAGTAAGTGGACCAAGGCAGCGGCGTCGTCGGTGAGTTCTGGCCGGAAGTTTGAGGAGGATCCGAGGAGGGAGTCTGGGAAGGAGATGGGGAATGGGTGCCGGGCCTTGATGATGCGGAGAGGAGGGGTCAGTGGGATGAGGGTGGTTCTCATCAACTACAGCAGGCTATGCGACTTCCATCCTCCCACCGTCCGGGCATTTGATTTAGAGCAGGGAATCCGGAATCCGGTAATCACATTAGTTATTTTTATATCACCAAAATTATCTCCACATAACAAATCCCGTATGAAAGTGTTATACTTTGATATATATGATTGCTTTTGCGTTTGAAATTATATTTATTCATCTTGAATCATCTTAAGATTTAGATCTTCCTTAATACCTAAGATTAGAGATACAAATGAGCCGACCAACTCGCAAGCTGCTCGAGCTCGAGTTGGATCTAAGCTCAACTCGACTCAATTATTACTGATCTCGAGTAGCAAAAAACTTGACTCGAAGATTTGCGAGCCTAATCAAATATATATATATATATATATATATATATATATATATATATTAAATATATAGTACTCTTTTTTAATCTGATCTAACTTTTAAATTTTAACTATATTTTTAATTATGACCCAGGCTTGAATTCGAGCGCGAACTTAAGCTCGATTATGGCTCAATTTATATTTTAGTCAAGTTGAATGGTATTGCTATTTTTTTATCGGGTCTAATTCAAGCTTGAATATTAAAGTTCAATCAATCTCAAGTTGAGTTTTGGATCTGAGTATTTTGAATCAAGTCAAGCTCAAGCCTCTAACTACTCAACATGTTTCGCGCGATTGCACCATGAACTAAGATGATGCTAGGATGTTTTATTTCCAAAAAAAGAAAAACACTACTTTTTTTGAAGCATTTATCAGATGATTGTTAAGTCTGAGATCTGCCTAGCTATCAGACAGTCCTTTGACGCATGTAAAATAAGAGTAGAAGGCAATCTTTATAATTATCATTACTAAAGCATTTAGATGCAATTATCATGTCACTTTAGGCCTGTAATTCTCTGTCTCATTACCAAGCAATCAGATGCAATTGTCATGTCACTTTAGGCCTATAATCCTCTGTTCTCTTTACTAAGCATTCAGATGCAATCGTCACGTCACTTTAAGCCTATAATGAGTTAGCTATAGAGTAAATTTATTCGGAGTAAATGAGTTAGCTTTTTCTCAAGCCATTTTTACGTCACAATTAAGTACTCCACTTTGCAAGATGAAATATTTTACTTGGATCTAGAAAAGTAACATTATAAGTTTTTTCTTTTAAATATTTATTTTGTTCTCGGAATAAATTAATTAAATTAGTTGTTTTATTTGATATTTCCTGGGTATAAGTAGAAAAAATAAGTTCAAAAGAGACTTTGATTCGGTATAACCCTCTTGCAACCTCGCAATTAGGCCCCCAAGAATATAATTATTTTAGATGACATAACCGTATTTGGATAACATGAATAAAATTTTTCCACAAGGAATGAAATAGATGAATGTTAATACTTGTGTATAATTTTAAGATATTTTTTTCCTGATCTCCAAAATAGTACTAATCCAACGTCCATATGCGCGCAACTTGATATCGCTCTACTTGGCCCCTCGCGGCCATCAAAATCCAGACAATAGGAAACCCGACCCAGCCCCAGAGAGATATAGGTTATAAACAACCGTAGCCATGCTGCAATTTTTTTTTTTTTTGAACCACTCATATACATATAGCATAAATATATTTAAAAAAATTAAAAAATAATAACAACTCTTAAAGTGTTTTAGGCATCTCTCTCGCTCTCTCTTTCAGACAACATTTTTTATCATCAGAATCTAACTATTTCGAAGCAAAAGTGGCACCCACCATACTATTAATATCTTTAGATCCAATTATCGTGGCTGAGTCACCCTGAAGCACAAGATTGGCCGGCAGAACAATACCAGCCGAAACCGTCCTCAGCTCCAGAGCCCCATCCCCCCCAAACCCCACCCCCCTCTTGATTGGAAACCGCCACGAGACCCTACAATCCTCCCCATTGCCCATCTCCTACAATTAAGCACCAAACCCTACACCGTATCTCATTCAAATCCACCCAATCACACCCATCCTCTCAACAAATCGCTGTCCTCTCCGAATTCCAAGGACTCCGATCGCCATCGCCTCCCCAGTTCAAAAAAACCCTAGATCGATCCCTCCGAGACCTTGCACTCTTTCGATCAGTCCGGTTCTCTTGATTTCTTGATCCTCGTGTCCGTTCTTTTGGCTTTCACTGGACTCTTTTCATCGGCCTTTCCGGTTCGCTGTCTATGAATTGATATAATCAAACCATCACTTACCAAAGAGATGGATTCAGGGTCCAGAAATGAGGATGTTGTTGGTTACAACACCAGCACTGCCAAGAAGGCCCGGCTGCAGTCAATGCTCTCCGCTCTCCTTGACGATCCCATATTGTCTGATGTTCCAAAGAAGCCGATCTTGGCAGATGTCGACACCTTGATCAATTTGGAGTTAGGCAGCGCGATGAAAATATCCGTTGTTAGGATGGATGATACCTCCTTCGGTATGCTGTCTTAAATTCAGAAACCATCCGACATTATGAATCTCAAATTTTAAGTTTATCTTCACCTACGCTTCATAGTGCCTTCTGATCGTTAGCATTGTTCTTTTATTCATAAATTATTTCTAGAGTAGTCCTTGATTTGTGACTGACTGATGGAAACGGATTTAGTAATTAAAGCAAGCCTCTGGATGTTAGAATATGATGTATACATCTAATTAGTATTTTGGATGTTGATTATTCGTATTTGTTAGAATATTTCTTTTTTCCAACAGTATGCAATATTTTGATGGGCATGTGATGTCTTGAACAGTATTTTTTTTCAGGCTCTCAATAATCATGCCCATTTCATGGTTCAGTGTTATCCACGGTTGTGGATTATCTACTCCCTCCATGATGTGGCGGTTATTCTCAGACACATTCTATTATACGTTGACCAATTATCTGGTCATTTAGCGAACTAGTTTTCAAAGTCTGATTAGTACAGTATTGTTAACTAATCCTCAATTTAACTCATAGAACTATTAATTTGGCGTGTCATCTTATGTTCGGTTTTCTGTCATAACATTTTAACAAATAACAAACCATTTTGAACATAATTAACTGACTGAGATGTGTTGTATGTAATTCATCTTTTCTTTCTTTTGAAGATGTGGCAGTACTGAATTCTGCTACGGTGAAGGACTTGAAATGGGCAATCAGGAAGAAAATAAATGAGATGGAGCAAGCAGAGATGGGACACCGCCACATCTCATGGTATGTATTGGTTTGTAATCTGTCATTACGTATCTACATAGTCAGCAGTTCCTGTATAATATTTCACTCAAGTTGTGCAAATATTTGCATTTGCATGCAAGAGTGATCTGAATTCACCTGTTCATAATGTACTTTATTTTTCCGAAAACTTTTCTGGCTGTTATATATTGCTTATTCAATAGAGAAAGAGTAGATTGCAAAACCCCCGTTGAGACCAGGGGTAAATTACACTTACACTCAATAGTTTAAAAAAACTCACGCTTGATTTTCATTTTTCTCCAACACTTTACCTATAACTTAATAGAACATTAGTCAAACTATTAATCTTTAATGGGACCCAAAGACCATATCAAAAAAATTTCAAAAATGACCAAAATAACCTTAAGTGGCATAACAACCAATCAAGGATATAAGAAAACATGTGCATCTTCCTCCCCACCCAAGAGCAATTTCGATTTTTCACATGAGGTAAACTGTTTCACTAACACGGTTAAGTAGATTTTACAAACTATTGGGTGTAAATATAATAAATGTGAACTTCAGAGAGGGTTTTTGTAACTTACTCATAGACAAAATATCATAGATATTAAAAAAAGATTTGATTCTTTGTTATTCATACATGATGTTTACAAGTAACGAAGCATTGCCATGTACTATTTGTCGGTAGCCATTTTAATAAGTCCTCAAAACCATATTGCTACCTTAGTCTTGTCCCTCATAACACCAACATTTCATCAAATCCTTCTTTCCAGTTGTTATGTACAAATTCTTTGCTCATTTCAGTTAGTTATTAATCACTTTTCGTTTCTTGGTTTGATTGACCCTTTAGTAAACATGTCTATACATGATATACTTCGTCTTTCTATTATTAGTCAATAGAAGGTTATTCATGTGTATATCCTTCCATCAAAATCTTGCTCCCTTTGATATATTTATTTGTAACTACTATTCAAACAATTTTCATTTGGAGGACTAGATGATCCATATCCTAGTGTTGAGGTATCACGGATGTTGTCCATCGATTGAGAATAACATCTCCTTTTCAAGATTGACTGAAGTCCAAAAAAAACTCGATTGTAGTCTCAATATTGGCACTTAATATATTTATAATATGGTGGTATCTTGATTTACATCTATGACCACTTCAAATTCTTTAAACAAGTCCTACAGACAAAAATGAAGGAATCTATGAACTGCTGACTTGAAGAAGAGCAGCTTCACCATTAAAAAAATAAGGGGAATAACTTTTGATGTCAGCATCCAACATTTGTTAAGGGACATTTGGATGGCCCACTAATGTGTGATCTCCTGCCTGAGTGGGAAGGTGTGAAGAGAAGAGGTTTATGGTATCGTGGAAGTTCACAATCTCGTATTACAGTAGTACCAGAAGTCACCTATTTAGGTGGATTCCAGAAAAGCTCAGTTTTGGGAGAGCAAGATCCTTCACCAATTTCTCCCATTTGTCTCTTGTTTTGCATTCCCTACTTGGCAACTCCCGCCTAGTCTAGGACAATGAGTAACCAGGCAACCAAGCAAACTGTAAGCCAAGTGAGAAGTGACAAGGAAAAATAATCATGCAGGCACACAGATGGTTGGACAGGATTTTTCAATTTGATACCTTCATTCCTATCCATCCTAACCTTGCTTTGCCGTCTCAATATAGTTTGTTATATTACTCTTGTTTTTTATTCCCTGTTTTAGACTAACAAAAACCATGGGTCAGTTCGTCACCTTGAACCTTATCTTTTTCATCAATTGTCTGATTATTTTTTTATAATCAGCATGGCTGAGATTCCCAATATACATTCTGGAGAGTTTTTGCAAATATAATAACAGAGAGGAAAAATAAATACTTAAAAAGTAAACAAGAGAAAAATGATGCAGTGATTATTAAAATACTATTATGGAATGTTTGAAATGAAAAACAACTTTTAATTGTGGTGGGGTGGAACCAAAGTTCATCTTTCAATCAAGCCAAAATATAATCAAAGTTCATTTTATATAATATCGCTTATAGATAGCCTTTTCTTTAAAAAAAAATCTCCACCTCGATCATTTTCATAATAGAATAGAGACACCTTGAACCTTAATTCTAGTTCTTTGTTTTTGCTTGAGATTGTTGTAGATTATGGACTACCCTTGAACCTTAACAGTCAACAGTAACCTACACAAGTTACCCCAAATATGTGTTTGGCTTTGTGGATCATGGTATGGTCCAATCAAGTTTGGAAAAAAATATGATTGTCTTTCAACTTGGAGTCAGTTCTTTACAAATCAGTGTCATATTCCTTCCCAAGGTAATTTTGGAGAAGGGAGGAGCCTTCCATAAAAATTAAAAATCTTGTTGATTCAAGAAAGACCAATCTTAAAAAAAAAAAGTTAAAACTTGTGCAACTGGGGCATATCTCCATGGTTTCTCTCGATGAATATAGAAGAAATCAGGATGTGCTTCTGTGTATCGAATTCATTTTTGAGGCACAAATTATATGCAAAGAGCCATGAATACAGTTCTTATTATGGATTAGTTTCTTCAAATACTTGATGTTGAGTTGTTAATTATTTTCATGCTTATGGTTGTGAGATTGAAGAACAAAAGGATATTTCTGTGGGATGGGAGAAGTTCTACTTTCCAAGAATAAGATAACTCACCTAGTCTAGCAAAAATAGTTCGCATTTGTGAAGATTAGAGGAGGCTGAGGCTTGGATTTTGATTGTTTTAGACACGAACTATACTTATTCCAGGAATTTGCTATATAAGTTACAGAATCATGATTAGTATATCAAAAGCAATATACAACCAAGACAATGCTAGTCCGTAATAGTTGTTAGCAAAAGGTATTCTTAAAATCAATATTGTTTAGATCATGGAATGCCGTACCGGCCCGTACCGGCCGGTACGGGTCGGTACGTACCGGTCCGGCCGTGGACCGGTACCTGAACGGATAAAAACCGGTATTTTCCGGTTTTTTATCCGAACCGGCCTGTTCGGGCCCGTACCGGCCGGTTCGGAGCCCGTACCGACCGGTACCGGCCTCGTACCGGTGCGAACTGGCCGGTTCGCACCGGTACGATTTTTTTTTTTTTTTATAACCACAGTGCCGCGCGCTGTGGTTTTTGAAACCACCGCGTACCGGCCGGTACGGGACCGGTACCAGCCGGTACGTACCGGACCGGACCGGTACCGTACCGGTCCGGCCGGCCACCGGTACGCCGACCGGTACCGGTACGGCGGACCTTGGTTTAGATAACATATAACTGAGAAGTCAAGAAAATACACTAACAATTTATTTGTATGATGGATGTCTTTCAACTGAAGACATACCTACTACCTAGGTAGCCATTGTTTAGAAGGTGGAAAAAAGGCAAAAATTCTGTTAATATGGAGGGAGGTATGAACATTTCTATTTATTTAAGCTAAGAAAAACTTTTAAAGAACTACAAACAAATTGCAATTGATTTGAAAAGGTTGATTTAAGACATTTGAAATGGGACCACATTGAATCATTTTCTTTATAAGTCTCTGTATGTCTTATTGGCTAACATGAGAAGGGAATAATAAGTCATATGTTAAAGTCTTTTGGGAAAAGGATTCTCTTCTAGACTCCATGATTCTTGAAGTTGGTGCTTAAAAATGATATTTTCACCTATGATCTACTAAAGGGAAATTTGGTATTTTGATGATTATAGTGTTTCCTTGAAAGAACCACTAAACTCCTCTTGTTCAAAAGCCGTAGATGAGAGATAGTAAGTTATATGGTAACCTTTGCTAATACTGAAGTTTGTTCAAGTGAATCCTATTAAATATGGTTCTAAAGAATGTAATTTATTGTTAGCATTGCCCAGCAATTTATATATCGCGGTGACATAAAAAGTGACTGCCCGCATAAATGTAGGCCCTTAGTCATGCTGCTTATGGTCCAGTTACCTAGATTGCACAAAATGCATAAGTACTCAAGCAACTTCCTAAGTAAGCTCGAGTTTTTTGTAGGTTTGTTGGGTTTATCAGGTATGGACTATCTTTTAGGATAGGTCCAGTATTAAGCTAGTCTAGCCCTGCAGTCTCCTTGATGCTTAATGATCTTACCTCAATTACAACTTAAAAGCTACATTTTGCGCTATTTGTGTGTCATTCATTTCCAATTTGTATTGATTATTTCATTTGGTAGAGTTGCATCTTGCCTCACACTTTTTATCATGTTTTTTTGACGAGTTACCAAAATTTTTGAAGTTACTAAGAAATTGTCATTATATACTATATAGTTCATCAAATAAACAGAAAAAAATTATTTCTTTAATTTATCCTATTAACCACTCATGTTTCACAATTGCCTTTTAGACACTAAATAAATGAACTAAAAAGTGCCAGAATAATTTTTCCCATGCCCAAATAAGATCGCTTAAAGAGACTCTAGAAGGGGATGTTAATATTTAAGACTGTGATGTTATAGAACTGAACTTTCTCTTGATCCAAATGGTGGCTCTTTGCTCCTAGTTTTAGTAATTATTTGGTCTCTTCTTTTTCTAGTCTTGGCATGGCCATTGTAATTAAGACCAAGCTTGTTTCCTCTAAGGCTGGTGGTCTTAGTGTTGAAGCTGAATAATTTAGGATTTGAAGGTCAGGCCATATCTCTTCTTCTTGTGCAGTCACCTGTTGTTTTGCTGTGAGTAAAAGTATAGAATTGGTATTTCTCAATCTTCCCTAACTTCTAATGTAAAAGCACATCACTAAATGTCATGAACCCTTACGAGCATAAACAATCAGAAATTTATGTTATTTCTTGAAACTATCTTTTGTAGTCTGTTCATCTTGCCCTTGTGTTACTTGTTAAACATGTCCAGGCCCACAACTCGAAGATTGCTGGTAAGATTTCCAAACCATTCTTGTTCATATTAGTCCTTATCTTACTTTGGAGTATTAGTTTCTCTTTTTCTATCCCGATTTTGGGTCTGAACTTGGGCTATGTACTTTACAGGAGGCATATCTGGGCTAACTTTTGTTTGGTTCACCAGAATGAGAAGCTCATTGATGACAATTCTCCACTTCGTGACTATGGAATGCATAACAATTCAAAGGTGACTATCATTTACATGCATCGAAATGCTTCTTTCTTTCTCCTAACATACGACTTGTTTATAATGCCTATATATTCACTGTTTGGTATGACAAGTTGTTTAGCTAGCCAGCAGCAAATAAATTAACAGCAAATTCTTCAGTTATATATATTTCATGTTTCCAAACAAGATCCTTTTTACTTTTTGATATTGCCCTTCTTTGTTAATTTGTCTTTTTCTGTTTTTTTTCCCTCTGATTGTTATTTTCAATGTGCTATGTTAATTGATGTGTTGGGTCTGCAATCCTAATGGTTGGATATGGCGCTAGCCAAATCCTAGCCATCAGATTTCAATTGATCCAAACTGCATGAATTGTTCCAATTTTTGAACATGGAATGCTATACTGAACCACTCGCTGCTTGAAATCATGTGATTGCTTGAAATCCGAGAGGGAGCAATCATTTCTTTGATTGTCTTGGAAATCATGTGATTTCTTGATCCGGTTTTCAGAGATCCTGGATGTGCCTTTTCTTAAGATGTGCATGCCATGCACACATTTGTGCTGTAAAAACAGTTGGGGCGTTTAAAATAATTTACTTGTAGAGATGACTGCTGCTGATCTGTTGTTGGTGCTAAAAGACCAATTTGAGCTTGGGATCTAGCTCTGTACGACCCGAGTAAAACTTGACCCTATTGGCCTTAAGTATATTCAGATTCAAACTGAAGAAAAAAAAATGTTTGGACAAATATTTCAACTACTCCATGAAGAAAGGATTCTGCAGTCTATGCCACTCTTGCAGCATGTCTAAATGGAGATAGGAGCAAAATTCCATATTTTCTGTCCTTGGACCTAGATATACCGTTATATGTGTCCTGTGCAAAATGGAAAGCATCAGAAGCAATTCATTAGTTTTTACATCACATCTGGAAAGAGGTTTTGCTTCTAATTCATTTGAGATCTACAACTTGTATAACCAGATAATAGACCCAGGACTTCTCACGTTCTCTGTTTTTTTCCCCCCACCGGGGGGGGGGGGGTTGTCTTTTGAGCTTTCTTAGTGATGCAACTTGCAAATATTTATGAATTGCTGCTCACTAAAAGTCCTTGTTTTTCAAAAAGGGTCAATGGTTGAATAACTTATTACTAGGTCAAGCATCTAAACTTATATTGGATGAAAATTCTCCAAGTTTGGTGGTATAGGTCCCAAACCAGGTTGAAACATTAAGAGAACCATCCAGGTCATGTGTGGATTGTGTACTCCAAATGTTCGCCATTTCTAATAAGGTAGTGACTCCTTATGAAAAACAAAAAAAAACAACAAAGGCACGGAATTTCTTCATTAAAAGAAAACTAAGGCAAGGAATTTTTGTATATGGGCATTTACTTCAATTGTGCCTCTACAAAGAGAGGATTCTGCCATTTCTGTGAGAGCCTCTCTTGTGTACCCTGTGCCTCATTGGAGATAGGATCAAAATTCTGTTGGTCCTTCCCTGGCTGTTGATGTGTCAATAAAAAACCCCCACTCACAAATGGAGGTAGCAGAAGCAATTTGCAATCTCTTTCACAAGAATTTGACAAGGTGTACTGCTTTTGCTTCATTTGATATGTACAGATTGTAATGGGCCAGTAACCGCTATTGGACAATCTTGTTTTTTTTTAACAGAAAGCACTCCATTAAATTTTGAACTTACGTCTATTAAATAGTTATCCACAAAGTTGACCTCCAGGACTCCCAAAAGAGGAGGATTATGACTTGGCTTAAGCAAAGGAGAAACATGTTCTATCTATCTGGCTTCTCTCCAATTTTTTTTCCAAGCAAAACTGAAAAACCTGCATTTTTGGGCACATCATTGAACCAAACAATTATGTTACTATGCATGCCGACTATAACAATAAGGTTAAGTATAGATTCTGTTCTTCAAGTTTCCCACTGCCAAATTTCTGAAATAGTCTTATGACTTTTTGATATTACAGATGTAGCTTTGGTAATGTGGAAGAATAATGGATGGGTCACAAAGTACAGAAAAAAACATCCAGATTTTTTTTGGAAAATATCTTATCATTTGATTATGGAATTCTTAGAGGCAGTCATGCTATTGAACTTGCATAGACTACCTTGGTTCCATAAGTGCGGACATGAAATTCTCTCATCTGAGCACTCCCGTATCATGGCTTCATTTTAGGCTGTTAAAGGATGATCAGTTTACCATTTAAAAAATACCCATTATCCATAAGTTTTCTCTCTCTTCTTTGGATGCAGGTCCTTTTTTCCCCATGCATCATGTCTAGAGAATCTCGGAAACATTCTAAGAGAAGAAAACATCGCTTTTTCAGATGTTCATGACTTATGTATTGAGCTGCAAGCATCTCTCTCTCCTGAGGGTGGTTCTCATGTTTATAAAGCTTTTGATGGATGTCTATATAACTCCTGCATTCCTTTGTGCACCCACAAGTACATTTATATCTTTGTTATCATTCTTTCTTTTCCTGGTATGGATCTGTTTTTCTGTAACAATCCAGTATTTAAGTTTTTAAGTATCCAATATCAAACCGAGTATATAGCCAATGCGAGATTAAACAAACACTCGCAGGAGTCCTCACATGTTCCCGCTGCCAGAAATTAATAGGATTATAATCATTTCATGATTTTTGTTGCTTGAGCAGGATTTTCATTTTCTGCTTTTTTTTTTTTTTGTTGGAAAACGGCAATTCATATAGCTCTAATGTGAGTACATTCTGCCAAGTCAGAAGAAAGTAAAGAGTATAATGGGGGCGGGAGCTCTACTGTGGGCGTCCACAGGAACTCCTTAGAATGTTGTGCAATATAGGAGACGACCTAGTCTGCAGCCCTGTTCGCCTTATGAAAAGCATTACTACCTGGTACTTCCCCAGCTCTACCACGAGCCTGCGTGTCTCACGAATAAGGGGATGACCATCACCATACTTGTTCGCACCCCGTATTCACTCGATCACCATCGATGAGTCTTCCTCGATGTACACCTGCTCGGCATCGAGCATCCGCCTCACATATGATGTATCCTTCCAAGCTGCTCGAAGCTCTGCCCCAACTATGTTAAGACCTGGAGTGCGACGATCTCCGGCTGTGATTTTCATTTTCTGCTTGCACTCAGATTCATTGACTAATAGAAAAATGATAACGTTTGGAACCTTGTTTATAGGCCATGACCTGGTGCCGTCAGGGGCTTATGTCAAAATGTACCATTTGCTACCAAGAGCTTTCACATGCTCATGTTGTTGAATTATTTTATTTAGATGTTAAAGTGGCACAATTGAACTGAAAAAGGCTTTGCCCAATTGCTGAATCATGAGAAACCTTGCTTGAGTAGTTCGCAAGATATTCTTGACAAGATTTTCAACACTTCTAGTTTGGTAATATGATTAATATGCTGTATAGAGTTTAATGCAGCCTCGAAATTTTTTGGCACAAGTGGGGCTACTCTACAGCGCTGACAGGAATGAGTTGGGTTAGCCTTTGCATCGATTGCATTTTAGTGTTAGTGTTGCAACAGTTCCTAACCTGGAACTATTGCCCTCTGCATGGAGGCTACTATTCCTTGGTTGGGGTTTAAACCTCGTGCTTTTGGGCATTTTAGATATCGCCAATAACAGTGTCGTTCTTATCTTTTTATGTGAGATGTTTTTACTATTCTTGGGCTGCCTAACGTAGCTTCTGTTTTCTGCTTGCTACTAGCGATCCAGCGGAGGACCTCTCTTTTGGGCAGTTTTCTTCCATATAGAGATCTGTATAATATGTCCTGAAATCTTCGATCACTTGATCCTAGTTTATTAAGTTTTTTAATCTCTACTGAAATATGTGCCTT
This sequence comes from Phoenix dactylifera, assembly GCF_051530095.1. Lineage (NCBI taxonomy): Eukaryota > Viridiplantae > Streptophyta > Magnoliopsida > Arecales > Arecaceae > Phoenix > Phoenix dactylifera. The sequence continues at coordinate 36,640,005 of NC_143195.1, forward strand.
TTGGGCTAAAATTTTTAACATTTACTTGACTAAAACTAACGATCATCTACTGGGGTGTTCTATTCCTCGATAAGTGAATATTTAGCAAATCCGTTAGTAGCAGCATTCATTAATCTTCAGGTTAGCTTATACTTAACCCTTTTAAGTACCTAACTTTGCAACGTTGAATAGTTTACTCGGATTAAATTATTTATTTTGATCTTGGAATAAATTAGTTAAATTGGTTGTTTTATCTGATATTTGATGGGTAGAAGTAGAACAAATTAGTTAAAAAGATTGATTCCATGTAAGCCTCTTCCAACCGGCAATTAGATGCAGAATGATATGATTATTATAGATGGGAATCTCGAGAACATGATTGAAAATTTTCCACCAATACTTTTGTATAATTTCAAGATTTTGTTAATTTGCCGGATATATTATGCGTTCCTTGTATAAATACATCCACAAGAGACGGGGCCAAGGAGGAGCAACAAAAGCCGAATCCCACAGTTATCTCAGTGAGATTAGCTATATAAGTTGCCACTTAAACAGATGCATGGTTTGCTTTTGTAAAGATATGTGCCACCTCAAAAAAGTCTACGATAGCCATCATCCATTTGACCACCACTCAATCATCATTCTAAAATCCCCGTCTAGCATAATGTGGGATGTCGCCATGAACTTCATAGCAAAGATCATCCCTTCTCATACTCCATGTAGTTAGCCATTGGAATAGTTATATATCTGAGGGCTCGTTTGGTTCGCGGGAAAAGAAGGAGGCAAAGTATGGTCAACGGAAAAGTAATGAGATGCCTCTTGTTTGGTTGGAGTTTACAAAAGAGAGAGACGAAAAAGTTGTATTCCCATAAAAATATGATTCCTACATTTTATGGAAAAGTCTTTGTCATGAGAAACATGGAAAAGTTACTTTCCCATGAGGCGGGAATCACTCTATTTTTACTTTATCCCAAAAAATCCCTTCCGTATTAAAGAAGCATTAAAGAGGCATTAAAGATCTAATTTTTATTAAGGGCATAATAGAAATTATGCATAACTTTCTCAGGAAAGTAGATGGCCAACCAAACATAAGCACTTTGAAAATTTGTCACTTTCCCATAGTCAATCAAACATGTCAAAAGTACTTTCCTAAGCATCATCTTTCTGGGCTCGTTTGGTTCGCGGGAAGCATTTTCCTTCCTAGGAATATGATTCCCGGGAAACAAATTCCTAGGAAGAGGATGCCTAGAAAAGTACTTTTGGCATGTTTGGTTGACTATGGGAAAGTGACAAATTTCCAAGATGCTTATGTTTGGTTGGCCATCCACTTTCCTAGGAAAGTTATATATAATTCCTATTATGCCCTTAATAAAAATTAGGTTTTTAATGCCTCTTTAATGCTTCTTTAATGTTGAAGGGACTTTTTGGAAAAAAGTAAAAATAGAGCGATTCCCGCCTCATGGGAAAGTAACTTTCCCATGTTTCTCATGGGAAAGACTTTCCCATGAAATGTGGGAATCACATTCCCATGAGAATACAACTTTCCCTTCTCTCTCCTTTGAAAACTCCAACCAAACAAGAGGCATTTCATTACTTTCCCGTTGACCACACTTTCCCTCCTTCTTTTCCCGCGAACCAAACGAGCCCTCTGTAAATTTGTTTCCCAGGAATCATATTCTTAAGAGGAAAAATATTTTCCGCGAACCAAACGAGCCCTGAGTGTTATATGTGGCAAAAAAAGAGTGGCAACAACTTCTGATGGTAAAACCAGCTACACCATAAGCTTTTTTCGCAAAACATTGCCATCAAAATCGATCTCGATAAAGTAAAAGACCGGTGGCGTCTAGATAAAAAAGATAACCTAAAGAAATGCAAAAACTAGAGAAAGGAGCCATAGGGTTTCCTTGCCGTCAAGTTAATCTTGGAGCCACGAGCTTGATGAGGCTTGAAATCAACCTGAGGCTTGGTTGGGTGCTTTGGAAAATGAAGGTTTTCTTTTCGCCCAATATCCGAAATAGTTCATATCAAGATCCACGCGCGCAGGCGTAACCTGACCCCAACGCAGTCAATAAAATCCAGCCACAGAAGAGAACGTCAAGGCAACGACTGACCCAAATCCAAGGCTGGCTGACAGCAACCGCCGACTCCAGCTTGTAGGAGGCCCAGGCCCAGGCCCAGAGAGGGAGAGAGAGCGAGCGAGAGAGAGAGAGAGAGAGAGAGGGGTATAAGCACCCAAGGTGATGCTCTGCCCGGAAGGCACTCCCTCTTCTTGAGCGGAATCCTCCACACTCACCCCCACCGCCACGAGACCCCCGATCTTCCCCATTCTGCATCTCCTCCCGTTAATCATCAAATCCTCCACCGTATCTCAATTAAAGATCCTCCCGATCATCCCCCTCCTCTCAACAAATCCATCCTCCCCCAATTCCAAGAACTCCAATCGCCCTCCCTTCCCCAATTCGAAAGCCCTAGGACAATCGAACCGAGACCTTGCACGCTTTCCATCAACCCTGCTTTCTTGATTTCTTGATCCACTAGTCGACATAAAGCTAGGGTTTTTGCCTGCCGATCGATCGGAGATGCCCGGGGCCGAGGCCTGATCGCCGCCCCGCCGCCGCCTAGGGCGAGGAGGGGTCTGTGTCTTTGTATGGAAACGCGGAGCCGGAAGCGGGCGGAGGCCTCCTCATCAGCGCCCTCTTCTCAGGCCCCCACCACCCGTGCCTCTAAGCGCTCCCGCACCTCCGCCGCCTCTGCCTCCGCTTCCGTCTCCAGCACTCCCCCCGCCCTCCCTCCGGCAACCTCCACCCGCTCCCGCCGCGCCCACAACCGTACGTCTGCCGCCGCTGCCGCCCCTTCCCCCATGGACTCCTCCGCCAGCGACTCCGCCGGCCGCCGCCGCAGCAGCTCCGGCAAGAACCACCACCCCCCGGCGGAGCGCGACCGGGAGTCCTCGGACAAGGGGAAGGAGAGAGAGCCGGAGGCTTCCAGAGCTAGGGATAGGGATAGGGATGTAGAACGGATCTTAGGGTTGAGCTTCGATGGCGGGGGAGCTGATGATGACAACGATAGCGAGGGTGGCGTCGGCATCCTCCACCAGAATCTAACGTCGGCCAGCAGCGCCCTCCAGGGGCTTCTCCGCAAGCTGGGGGCTGGTCTCGACGATCTGTTGCCGTCCTCGGCTGTGTCGGCCTCTTCTTCCTCGCACCAGAGCGGGCGGCTCAAGAAGATCCTTTCAGGGCTGAGATCTGATGGCGAGGAAGGGCGGCAGGTGGAGGCGCTGACCCAGCTCTGTGATATGCTGTCGATCGGGACCGAGGACTCGCTGGGGTCGTTCTCGGTGGACTCGTTTGTGCCCGTCCTTGTGGGCCTGCTCAACCATGAGAGCAACCCTGACATCATGCTGCTTGCGGCGAGGGCACTCACCCATCTCTGTGACGTCTTGCCGTCTTCTTGTTCCGCGGTGGTGCATTATGGTGCTGTGCCGTGTTTCTGTGCTCGCCTTCTCACGATTGAATACATGGACCTGGCAGAACAGGTATGCTTTTTCTTTTTCTCCTATACTTGGTTCATATTTGCTTTCCATACCTCGGTGTCGTATGTTCTCTGAACTGTAAATCCAATGCTCGAGACCTCAGGCTTTATACGTTGATTGATTGGGTTGAAAGCTTTCATGTGTTAGGACACAACCAAACAAGGGCAGTGCCGTGACTGTGCTATCCACTTATCTTCTTTTTGCTTAGGACCTCTGAATTTATATTGTGATATATTGGTTCATATATTGGTTCAAATGTGATCATGTTCTAGAACTGACACTTCCAAACATGACTGTGACGTGACTGTGCTATCTTCTGGACGGGTACAATCAGCCGTAGCACAGTCCACCTTTCTGCTTTTCCCATGTCAACTGCTGCTGTCCACTTACAGACCCCTTATCAGAATCTCTAACTGGACTTAAAATAAGCTTATTTCTGGGTTTTATAAAGTTATTTGCCTGCTAGACTCAGTGTAGTGTACATGACTAGCAGTTTGGGCATTGAGTTCTGTAGGAAGTTCAGTGACTGGGATATGTAGGAAGCTTTATGTTATTTAGGCTTCATATTTTCCAGGTAGGTGAGTTTTAATATGATGTTGGTATGGTGGCTGGAAGAAAATTTTTAAATCATTTCTTGGATATCAAATTCTTCATATGATATGTATGCATGACATCTATTTCCTCTTTTCACCAGTTAGCAAGCACTGCATGAGTAAATATATTGGTACAACCCCTCTGTGCTATACAAGCCCTCCATGCTACTTGGATTTCATCTGCCAATCTTTATTTTCATTATTTGTTTCATCTACCAATCTGAATCTGATTATTCGCTTACGTATCTTTCAGTCTCTACAAGCTCTCAAGAAGATATCACAAGAGCATCCAACTGCTTGTTTGCGTGCTGGGGCACTTATGGCAGTGTTGTCTTACCTTGACTTCTTCTCGACAGGGGTCCAGGTAAGTATACATTCTTTTTGATTTTTTTTCTTTAATGATTATTGGTTGTTTGTTTTACTTTTTTAAGGCAACATTTCCTTTTCCTCCTTTTTTTGGCCCTCTTTTTTCCCTATTGTCTTCATGTTAGTTGTCAATTTTTTCAGAGGGTAGCATTGTCCACAGCCGCAAATATGTGTAAGAAACTTCCATCAGATGCAGCTGACTTTGTAATGGAAGCAGTTCCTTTGCTCACAAACCTTCTTAACTATCATGATTCTAAGGTAAATCAGATGCTATGTAGCCTGTGATTGGATTATCCATTTCTGGCTTGACCATTGTTCAAATTTTAACAGTAAAATATTTTTTTGTTTGTCTTTTACTCACTGTTAGTTTTTATGGCAGGTGTTAGAACATGCCTCTGTTTGCTTGACACGTATTGCAGAAGCATTTGCCTCATCTCCTGAGAAATTGGATGAGTTATGTAATCATGGCTTGGTTGCGCAAGCTGCTGGACTTATATCTGTTAGTAATTCAGGAGGACAGGCTTCTCTGAGTACATCAACATACACGGTATGAGCATTAAGAGACTGTGACTAATGTAGACTCCTTGCTCAATCCAATTTTGACATATTTATTTCAGGGTTTGATTCGCCTTCTCTCAACATGCGCAAGTGGATCCCCATTAGGAGCCAAAACTCTTCTCCTTCTTGGAATCAGTGGCACGCTTAAAGATATTCTTTCTTGTTCTGGTCTAGTTGCTGGCGTTTCTGTTTTTCCTGCTTTAACAAGGCCCGCAGAACAGGTATCTTATGTGTTTTGTGCTTTTGGTATGTTTTCTGGGTCAACTGGCTGGTTTCTTTAGAGTACCATGGTACGTTCTATTTAGAGTACTAGTATGTTTTATGTGAAATAATTGTGATGGATATTAAAATAATGGTGATTGCTATACTATTTTAAGTAAAATAATGGCGATAAATAGAGAGATATTAAAACAATGGTGATTAATATATTTGAAGTAAAATAATGGTGATGAATGCATTATTTTAATAAGGCTAACTATTTGGCGAGCCACATCATGCTTTCCAACCATTTCCGGGTAGATGGTCCACCTGTTCTGGTATTCTGCTGGGCATTAGAAGAAGTGATATCATTTGATGCCATTAATAAAGTGCACAAGGCTCAATGAGGCATTTCTCTTTAACACCTTATTATTGAATTATTTTTCAATCTTGTGCAATAGGATTGTGATTGACTCAGGTGTCATGCAAGAGTATTTCCTCCACAAGTCTAGCTTCACTTCATTGGATGCCTTCCTTCTGACAGATGAAAACAGTTAGGAGCAAACTCATATGTTCTTGCTTGAAAATGAAGCTCAGAATAAATTTAAATGGTCCACTACTAGCCTCGCCTAGTATCTGATTGCTTTAGTGGCCGTTGTGTCTAGGCTGGCTGCCAATCAGGCATGAAAGCAACTTGCGTAAGTGTGGGCAACTCAGGTGTGTCGTGTTCTGGCTATCTTTTGTGGTGCATCAAGTGTTAGGTGGTTCTGTCAGGAGATTAGGAATGCTAGGCAGGTGGAGTCACACCATGCTTTCCCCTCTTTGTTTCACTTCTGATGCCTCCTTGATCCCATTGTTTGGTTATGGCCTGCAAGTTACATGTTTTAAATAGTTCTTATTTAGTTCTCAGGTTCCTGGTTTGTTTTAATTATTCAAGATTTGACAGTATTGCTTGTTGCATCAACTTAGATCATGTTTTTTTGAGTGACAAATACTATCATATAATCTGCACGGATAAATTATAAATTTGCTAATAACATGTCATGTTACATTGAATTAGGCCTTGAATAAATTTGGAAGCCTTTTTATTTATCTTTTTGTTGACTTATTTTTGATTTATGGATATAAATTAGTTTCTCTGTTATAGTTTATATATATATGTGAATTTTAATTAATTCTTTTTTTTAATAGTAATCTGCCTGTGCTCCTGCCCGATCATAGGCCTTCCATTTAACTTGCTATTCATCCTCCTGATCTCTCTTATTTGAAACCCTTTTCAGAACTTATCAAAAATGCATTTATTGCATAGGAGAAGATGCTGAAATATAGATCCTGACTTGTGTTAGAGGTTCAACTGTTTTTTATGCTGTTAAATTAGTTCAGCGTTTGCCAAGTAAACATGTTGTTGGATTCATAGATATAGTTTAAATTTGGACCAAAAGAGAACTTTTATGCCTTCTCTAGGAGAGGAAGCAAGGGAACAAGGTTGATACATTTGATGATTGATATAGAGTGGTCAAATGCAATCACAAAAACCTTTGTTTACCTTTCCATATTGAAACCAAGGTATGCTGAACCGACCGGTGCCGACAGGCACCGGTCCGGCATATAAAATCGTAGTCGGCACCAGTCCGGCATATAAAATCGTTTCCGACCCCTCCTAGGTCGGAATCGATCGGGGAAGAAGAAAGAAGAGGAAGAAGAAGAACGGGAAAGAAGAGGAAGAAAGAAGAGAAAGAGGAGAAGAAGAAGAAGGGGAAGAAGAAGAGAAAGAGGAGACTTACCGGTACCGGGCCTCGTCGGGGCTTGCTTGCGGGAGAAGAGTGGATGAGAGAGAATTATTGTCGGGGCTTGCTCGGGGAGAAGAGCGGAGGAGAGAGGAGAAGAAACGAGAAGGCTCGGAAAGAAGGAAGGAAATCCCGTGTGGGAAATGACGCGGGAAAATGCGTTTGCGGTCTGCGGTTTTAAGTAAAAAACGAGAGAAACATGCGGAAATGCATTTCGCGCTCGCTGGGCCTCGCGCTGTGGGCCGCGTGCTCTCGCGCGCGCTGTCCCCGACTCGGTTCGGTATGATACTGGTACCGTACTGGTACCGGTGCCCACCTGTACGTCGGTATGGTCGGTATAACGAACCTTGATTAAAAAAGAAATTAATGTTTGCTCACATATTCTCACTTTGGGTTGCAAGTTTGGCTTTTCTGTTATATTTATGTGTGTTTATGTATGTGTGTGTGTATTAAGTAGTACATTTTAGATAAAAGAGAAGTTTATCAATTCTCATCCATCAGTGAAATCTTTCATGAGAGAATAAAGGTTTGTTCAAGTGCGAGAAGAATTATAGACATGAATATTACACTCAATATAGCATGTTTATGTTAGAAGAATTATAGACATGAATACAGCACTCAATGCATTATCGAAGGTTTTTCTTTTTTCTAATCGTACTTCTAAGGATCTTATTCGTAATTGCTGATTTTGGGTGTAAAGAGCTTATAACATATTAATATTAAGGTGAATCTTTTTGGATGCAAAATGTATAGGATTTATAGTAAATTAGTAGTTAAGGCGATTGTTAGAATACTAATTGGGATGCTCTCTATATATTAAAATATTTGAGGAAATCTAGGATACAAGAGCAACTTATATATGTTCAAGTAGTCAGCTTGGAGACGATGACTTGTCAGAACATGAATATAAGATTTGATGAAGGATTTGAGATAAAAGGTCATTGGTAATGGTTCTGGTCTAATCACTGAGAATTTTCCATGCTTAGCATATCTTTTCATTGCAAATGGGTTAGGGATTATTGTATTCTTTTATCATCAAATGGCTGAAGGTCCTTAAGGATGATTTTAAGGGGACTTCTTTAATGGTTTAGAAAATCATAAATAAAAATCAACATGGGATGCTAATATAAAGGCACAGTCTCTGTCTCTTTATCATGTTGATATTGGACAGAATGTCTGGAAGTTAGAAGATAATATCAAATGAGAAACGAGAAACACCCAAAGTAGGTAGAGAGCCTTATGGTCAATCTCCTTAGAATGGTTCCTACAATAAAGTATGATGCAGATAATGGAATCTTCCCATACTGGATTTTCTGGATTTTCCATTCTTGCACACCCCCCCCCCCTCTTTCTGATTGTGGCATATTTATCTAAAGACAATTGGGTAATGAGATGTCAATACAAACTATGGTGGACCTATGATAAAACTATTATATGTTCAAGTTCAAAATCTTGATTTTGTTAACCTAATAGAACTAAAACCTCATGTTATTAGGGCCTTCCGTGGGACATTGTTCTAGATGTTCAGTATGGCAAACAATGATATATCTAAGATTAAGAATTGAATCCTAGTAAGCTTTTTGTGGTAGCTGATGACTTTTACTCTCTAGGAGTAAAATACTTGCTGCAAAGGTTGACTCACCAATGTAGGTACGTCATTAGCTCTCTTATATCCTTCATCCTTCATTTATATTTTAGATCTGTCATAACTCACATTTCTTAGCAAAAATGCATCTAACTAGTGGATGCATCAATGCTTGCATACAGCAATACAGACACGGCAATATTTCCTGTGGTTGTTTTACTCACTGAATTTGTAGATGATGGGATATGAATTTTCAGTTGTGAATGAAGTGCCTTCCATTCTCCCACATGGTTGATTGATGCGTATCCAAGTATCTTTTAAATTATGTTTCCTTATTTGGTTATGCAACCTTGAACTAGAACTGTTTAGTTTGGCACTACCATGTTGGTTATAAGCTTTCCATCTTCACGAAAAACACGTTGCTTCATTTGTTTACTGAATGATGATAAGGGATGGAAGTTTGTGTTATGATAAACGAGTTATTTGCATGCCTTTAAATGTGCGGATGTGCTATCTTGTTTATCTTACTTGCACGCCTTTAAATGTGTGGTTATGCTATATTGTATATCAATCTTTGTTTCATTTGCATGAAATCTCTTCTATAAATTGCTTAAGACCTGTTAGATCTCAGTAAGAAATTACATTTAGAGAAAATTCAGTGTTTTGTATTTTACTAATATGGACACCTTACTGATTTCCCTTTATGAAGTTTTGGGCATGCAACTAATTTCACTTCTATTATTTAGATATATGAGATTGTTAACCTTGCGGATGAGCTCCTTCCTCCTTTGCCTGAAGGAACCATCTCTCTCCGAATTTTTTACAATATTCTCATGAAAGGATCAGCTGCAAAGAAACCTCCTGCTGCCTCTTCACACAAGCAAGAGGAGACTAATGGAGTAAAAAATGAAGTTTCCTCTCATGAGAAGTTATTGCATGATCAACCTGAACTTCTCCAGCAGTTTGGAATGGACCTCCTTCCTGTTCTGACACAGGTTCTTGGTTTAAGCGCCCCCTCCATCTCCTTTTACCTTCATACATTTTAACACCTGATTTATTTGTTGAGCAGGTATATAGTTCCAGTGTAAATGGTCCAGTTCGTCATAAGTGTCTGTCTGTTATTGGGAAATTGATGTATTTCAGCTCTGCTGATATGATTCAGTCATTGCTTAGTGTAACAAACATTTCCAGGTACTTTTTAGTTATATTATATTGCAATATGTAGTAATCTTCATGGAAATTCTTGGAGGGAGAAAGGCTCGAGTACTTTGTGCTCATGGTCTAATAACCATTTCATTTTACTTTTGACGTGCAGCTTCTTAGCAGGTATTTTAGCTTGGAAGGATCCCCAGATCTTGATTCCTGCTCTTCAGATAGCAGAGATTCTTATGGAGAAGCTTCCTGGAACATTTACCAAGATGTTCGTGAGAGAAGGGGTTGTTCACGCTGTAGATGCATTGATATGCTCAGATTCGTCAAATATTGTTCCTGCTCAAGCATCCATCTCTGAGAAGGATGCTGATTCTTTGCCTGGGGCATCTTCACGTTCCCGGCGTTATCGACGGCGTAATAGTGGCTTGAACACAGAAAGCATCTCATTGGATGATTCAAAAGGTTCTGTACCAGGAAGTACTGGTTCTCGTCCAACATCAGTAGAAGTGCTGACTGCAAATTCTAGTCTTCGTGCTTCAGTCAGTGCCTGTGCCAAGTCTTTCAAGGATAAGTATTTTCTTGCAGATCCTGGGGCAACTGAAGTTGGAGTTAGTGATGATCTTCTTCATTTGAAAAATCTTTGCTCGAAGTTGAATGCTAGTGTTGAAAATGTCAGGACAAAAGCTAAAGGTAAATGTAAGGCCACACTTGCTTGTTCCTTTGATATCTCAGCTAGTACCGAGGAACAATTGGATGGAATAATAGCAGAAATACTGGCTGAACTAACTAAATGTGATGGTGTATCCACATTTGAGTTCATTGGCAGCGGAGTTGTTTTGGCACTGCTAAATTATTTATCATGTGGAACATTTGGAAAGGAGAAAATTTCAGAAGCTAACCTGCCTAAGCTTCGTCAGCAAGCACTCAGACGATACAAATCATTTATTTCAATTGCACTTCCTGTTGACATTAAGGAAGGGACTGGAAATCCCATGACGGTATTAGTTCAGAAGCTTCAAAATGCTTTGTCTTCTTTAGAACGCTTTCCAGTTGTACTGAGTCATTCATCAAGGTCATATAGTGGTGGAAGTGCACGCCTTTCCTCAGGTCTAAGTGCATTATCCCAGCCCTTCAAGTTACGTCTATGCCGAGCACAAGGTGAAAAATCTCTTCGTGATTATTCGTCAAATGTTGTACTCATTGATCCACTTGCAAGTCTAGCAGCTGTCGAAGAGTTCCTCTGGCCAAGAGTTCAGCGGAGTGAGTCTGGACAAAAGTTTTCGGTGGCAGCAGGCAATTTCGACTCTGGAGCTGCAGCTACTGGGGCTGGTGCATCATCACCGTCTGCATCAATTCCAACAGGCCATCGCCCTTCAACCAGATCTAGGTCATCGGTAACAATTGGAAGTATTGGTAGAAAGGACTCTCAAGAGGGTTCTGCAAATTCTTTAAAAGGAAAGGGTAAAGCTGTTTTGAAATCTAGTACTGATGAAGCAAGAGGACCACAAACAAGAAATGCCGCACGTAGAAAAGCAGCTTCAGAGAAAGAGATGAAACCAGCACACAGCGACTCTAGCTCTGAGGTTTGTTTTGTGCTATCAAAATTGAGGTTCTTAGTTATTGACATAATGCACTTTCTTTGCCTCAGTACTTAGCTTGGTATAGTATGAATCTGAGGTTATTTATTAAACTTGGTGCTAGGTACTGGTTCATCCAATGCACTGGAAAACAATTTCTTTTTTGTGCTTTGAAATTTATGAACTAACCTCATTCAAGCATCATGTATTGAAGCCAGTGGCTCTAAAGATCTATTTTTAATATTACAGTTGGCTATAATTTCAGACTGCTATATTGGCACTGGTAGTCTGGTTATTCCTAGAGTTATAAATTCCATAAAATATTAGCCCAAACAAAATTTATTGTCGGTGAGGCACAAAGCTTCCAATGTTTGTCTCGTTAATACCCAACATTCCCAACAGAACATTTGAAAATGAGGAATATATGTTGGATATTGGGTGGCACGAGCGAATGGAAGCTTTCTCATTGTAATTAGAAGAGAACCGTAGGTGCTGATTGGTTAGCTAGAATGGAGGCATCATGTTCATGTCAGGTTTTTTGTGGATAATGGTTTTGAAGGGATCTTTTGGACTAGTTGGAAGCTGATTGTATGCGGAGCCTTTGGTCTGATTGATCCCCCCCTCAAAAAAGGAAAGCCTAGAAGGTTGACTATTCCGTCAGATAAATTGAAATATAATTGCTGTACTCGCTGTTGCAGATTTGCTTGTAATGTGTATACGTTGTCTTTCACCATTTCTTTCATCATCAGTGTTGTCATTATCATCATCATTGTTTTCATTATCGCCATCATCTTTGTAAACAGTGTGCTGGATGCCCATATACATGCTGTTGTATTGTATTTTTTTTGACCTTTTGTACTGCTTGAATTTCTTGGTCAACCTGAAAGACTGTCTCTGTCAGACTGTGTAAGAATATGGAAGCTGGTATCTAGTTGATAATGATGATGCTTATACACTGCTCATGGTTAAGCCTGGTCTTATTTCTAATAACTAGCATATTTATTCTTCTGGCCATCTGAATTCCGTTTCCACGTCAGAAATCTTGGAGTTTGGTACCACCCTGTGGTGGTGTCATAGAGGCATCCATGCTGTCGTCTACTCTTTGCAGTTTGATTGACTAAGGATAGAAATTTTGCCATGACTAATTTTTTTAATAGATTAGTAATTTGGCATGTGGTATGGCTGTTAATGACATGTTTGATTGGAAAGACTGTCCTCTCCCACTCTGGCTTAAGTGATGGTAAGATTCCCACACGTGAATGGCTGTAACAGATATTGGTGCTAGTTTAATGTGGGCGTTAGCTATATTCTATAGAACAACAAACATCAATATTATGCAGGAGTGGACATCTTCAGTACTTACCTCCAGTCATTTTGTTGCACCATGTTTCTGTTCTTTTGAGACACTATTGCATGTATGTTGGTTCATCATCGTATCATTACTTATGTCTTGTTCATACTATGCAGGATGAGGAGTTGGACATGTCTCCTGTTGAGATAGATGATGCTATGATGATTGAAGAAGATGATGTCTTAGATGATGAAGATGATGATCATGATGAGGTGATCTGGTTAACCTTATCCATTGTTTTTTAAATTTAACTAAGTGGAGACTACTTTTTTTTTTTCCTTTTTACTGTCAATTCACTTTATCATTCCACTATTTGGCAAACGTATGCAAAAGTGATTTTATGTTTTCAAGATATGAATGCTGTCTTTCAGATATTAAATGAAATTGTATTTTGACACAATTTCCTTTTGATCTTATTTATTCCACATTTAATTGTGTCATGATGGTTGCTGAAATTCGTAACTCTTTCAGGTCCTCAGAGATGACTCTCTTCCTGTTTGTGTACCAGACAAGGTACACGATGTCAAATTAGGAGATCCAGCTGATGATGCGATAATTGCTTCTTCAGAAGGTGACAATCTAGCACAACCTTCATCTGGTTTTAGTAATAGATCTGCCGCAGTTAGAGGCCCAGCTGAATACAGAAGTGGAAGTACTTTTGGTTCAAGGGGTGGTGCAATGTCATTCGCTGCTGCTGCAATGGCTGGGCTTGCTTCTGTGAGTGGGAGAGGTATCAGAGGTGGTCGAGATCGTCACAGCCTGGCCTCTGGCAGTAGTGTAAATGACCATTACAATAAATTGGTATTCACAGCAGGTGGTAAACAGCTCAGCAAACACTTGACTATATATCAGGCTATCCAACGCCAGCTGGTGCTTGAGGAAGATGATGATGAAAGGTTCAATGGATCTGACCTGCCTAATGATGGCAGCAGGATCTGGAGTGATATATTTACTATAACTTATCAAAAGGCTGATAGCCAGGTTGACCGGGCTTCTCAAGGAGGTTCAACCTCAAAGTCTAAGTCTATTTCTTCTTCCAAATTTGTTTCTGACTCTCAGTGGCAGCAAATGTCACTTCTTGATAGCATCTTGCAAGGGGAGCTCCCTTGTGATCTTGAAAAGTCTAATCCTACTTATAACATTTTGGCATTGTTGCGAGTATTGGAAGGTCTGAGTCAGCTAGCTCCTCGCTTAAGAGTGCAGACAGTGTCTGACGATTTTGCTGAGGGGAAGATTTCTAGCCTGGATGAACTCTATAGGACTGGTGCAAAGGTTCCTTCTGAAGAGTTTATAAATAGCAAGCTAACCCCTAAACTCGCTCGGCAAATTCAGGATGCTCTTGCATTGTGCAGTGGCAGTCTCCCCTCATGGTGTTATCAAATGACTAAGGCATGCCCTTTTCTGTTTCCTTTTGAAACAAGGAGGCAGTACTTCTATTCGACAGCTTTTGGATTATCCCGTGCCTTGCATCGGCTTCAGCAACAACAAAGTGCGGATAATCATAGTTCATCCAGTGAAAGGGAGGTCCGTGTTAGCAGATTGCAACGGCAAAAAGTTCGTGTTGCTAGAAATCGTATCTTAGATTCTGCTGTTAAAGTTATGGATATGTATTCTAGTACAAAGGCTGTTCTTGAAGTAGAATATTTTGGTGAAGTTGGCACAGGATTGGGTCCAACACTGGAATTCTATACTCTCTTAAGTCATGAACTGCAAAAGGCTGGATTAGGATTATGGAGGTCCAGCTCTACATCGGATAACTCCACAATGGATGTTGATGGATATGAGATGAAAGGTGGAAATAATGATGTTTCAGAAGCAAAGAAATTTGTTCCTGATTTTTCTTTTAGAAGCAGAGATTTTATCCAAGCTCCACTTGGTTTGTTTCCTCGCCCTTGGCCTCCTAATGCAGCTGCTTCTGATGGCAGCCAGTTCTCTAAGGTTGTTGAGTATTTCCGTTTGGTTGGTCGAGTGATGGCAAAAGCTTTACAAGATGGGCGGCTTTTGGATCTGCCGTTGTCAACTGTATTTTATAAACTCATTTTGGGTCAAGTAAGTTACTGCATGCAATGTATACACTTTCTTGTATTCTAAATTCTTGAGTGACTTTTGATTATTTTGGTATCATGTGTGACAATTCATGGTTCATTGTAGGGGCTTGATGTGCATGACCTTATCTCATTTGATGCTGAGTTTGGGAAGATATTGCAAGAAATGCAATTCCTTGTTCGTCGCAAGCAATTTCTGGAGGCAACAGCTGGTGATGATCAAAAGACAATCTCTGACTTGCATTTCCGTGGTGCTCCTATTGAAGATCTATGTCTAGATTTTACACTTCCTGGATATCCTGATTATATTCTTAAAGAAGGAGGGGACGGCACCCTGGTAAGTAACAAAAATGTTGGCAATACTTTCCTGTACTTCATGACCATCTTAGTACAAAATTTTTGAATTACTGATGACACTTGCAGGTTAATATTAACAACTTGGAAGAATACATCTCCTTGGTAGTCGACGCAACTGTTAAGACAGGAATTATGCGACAGATAGAAGCATTTAGAGCAGGGTTCAATCAGGTAGCTTCTCCTTTGTAGCATTGAATTCCATGCTTTTTGTTTTCTTTTAGGTAAATTTGATCATGCTCTTCACTAGGTCACAAACTAGCTCAAGGCCCATGGCAGCACATGTGGCACGTAATAAAACAGAATAATTTTATCAAAATAATAATAGGTAGTTAAAAAAATATTTCGTTTAAAACCATTATGGGAAATCCATGTTTGATTAACTTAATCATAAATTCATAATTGTTATTCGTTGAACCATCATTTCATATTTTTATGCTACTCTAAATGATATGAACAAATAATAATAAAAGAAGCAGGATGTAACTGTAACTATAGGACAGAGGAAATGAACAGGAACACATTAAGTAGCAAATGGTGAGGTCATATCCATCTGAAGGGATAGCTTTCACTGCTTAGATAGGGTTCAGCTGTAGCTGGTCGGGTATGAAGATTCTGTTTTACGGGGCTAAACTAGCATATAACTTGTGCGATGCATGGGATACCTTTTTCATCTATAAAATATACCAATCCTAAAATATTAATTTCTATTAATTACATAGTTATTTAGAAAATAATATATTTTTATTAATATATAAATATTTATTTTATTAAAAAATATTTTTATTAATTTTAATAAAATATAATTTTGTTAATATATTAGTATTAAATATGAGTAATCTTTAAAAGTATTATAAATAAAAATATTATTATTTTTACTAAAACATACTATTTTTTACTATTAATATTAATATTAGTATTATTAATATTATTACCTTTACTATTTTAAGTAAAGTATTAATAATTTCAATTAACGTATAAAATATTATTGAATTTTATTAATATTTATATTAAAATATTTTTTTGAGCAATCCCTTCATGGTTTGGTAGTCCGATACATCTGGTAGATGATTTGAGCAATCAGATTATTGGAATCGTGCTTTCACTATGTCTGATTAAAGCTCAAGCTAGTATAAATCATGACTGTGATGTGTTGTTATCTTATTAATTTTAAATTTGCTAGTATAATCTGGTGGTCACAGAAGGATTAAGGAACTATAATTACCAGAAATTTATAAATATATATTTTAAGCAAAAAATAGATTTAATATTCTTTTATAAAACAATAATGAAATAGACTTTTAGACAAAATTAACTATGCAATAAGAGAGTGTTCAGGTAATTTCTGGAGTTTGTGCTGTGAATTAGTTCAATTTAGGAAATAATGACAGTTATTAATTTCGTTAAAATGGTAATTAACAGCTTTGGGAGGGAAGCCATTACTTGGTGAGATAAACTTTTCCTTGGATGAAGGTCTCAACAGGTGAAGATTAAGGAAATCTAGAGTGCACATCTATTAATGGAAACCATGCTTTTCTTCATTGCTTTGAATGGTATGGGGCAGGGGAAACGGTCTACTATGAATCTTGGGGGTATTTGTGTATCATATGATTCTGGCAATCAATGAATCTGCCATAGTACTCTTATAAGGGTCCAAATTAGTCAAAGGAGCCCTACTAATCGAACGATACAGGTCACGGAGCTTTGATGTAGCTTTCAATCCTAGGAAGAAGAGAAATTAAACATGAGGGGCCCGGAACAAAAGTGTCCGCTTTTGCGAGTCCACTCTACTAAGTTGTTTGTGATGGGCCGAATCAGAGTTTCCACATGGAAGCAAACTTTGTTTGGACGCATAGTAGGATATTATCAATACCAAAGTCGGCGGAACTGTCCCGAACCGAGCGGCTCCGGTCGTTCTGAGCCATACCGACTGCTCACCGGTACGGTCCGGCACAAAAACGAAATCCGTGCTAGAGCCGGAGAAGGAGAAGCAAAGAGAGCGGGCGAGGGAGGGAGAGGGCGGGAGGCCGGCGGAGAGCTAGTTTCGAAACAGGGGAACCGGTCGTGGCCTCGTCTCCTGCAGCGTCCGCCACCCTCCGCCGGCCTCCATTTCTCTCTCTCTTTTCATCTGTCCCACGGATTGCGGCATGTACCGACTCATGCAGCCAAAGAACTCTCCGGTACGATGCCTGGTACCAGTTCCGCCGACCTTGATTAATATAGATGGCGGACAGAGAGCTCCGCCAGTGTAGAGCCTCTATTTTCATATATATACATATATATATAGATATATATATATACATACATATACATACATACATATACATACATACATATACATACATAGATATACATATATACATACACATACATACATACATATACATACATACATATACATACATATATATACATACATATATATACATACATATACATACATATATATACATACATATATATACATATATATAGATACATATACATATATACATAGATATATATATATACATATACATATATATATATATATATACATATACATATATATATATATACATATATATATATATACATATATATATACATATATATATATATATACATATATATATATATATATATATATATATATATATATATATAGAAAAGAGATTTGCCTGCCATCACTGAAGCTGTATCAGTCATTATCAATTTTAAAAGTCACTTTGGATGGCCCCCACATGAAGTAACTTGGTCCCAACATATTCATCAATTGGAGCTGGTGACATTAGCCTTTAGGACCAAACCTGTTTGAGACAATCGAGTTGCTCCTTGCATGTACCTGTGTATGGTGGTTAATTTTTTATTCTCGACCTTGAATAAAGCCCTACTTTAAGTAGTAAAAGGTGGTCAGTTTATGGCAAAATAAGCCTTGTTTCTGATCACAAATGCTACCATCAATATCCTAAAAAGGCAGGATACTTGCAAAACTGCTCAACAGAGTTGTTGCCTAAACAAGGCATGCTTATTTGTCCATGAGTAGCTGACCCCAACTAATTTGGGATTTAGGCTTAGTTGAGTTGAGTATGCTTGTCCATGATCCAATTCCATGCATGCATTTTAACTTTTTAATATGGAGCTCTCTGTATTTTTTTCGTTGTTTAAACCAAGCAACAGTAAAGCTGAGCTAGTGCACTTACATACAACTATTATGTATAACACAGGACACTCGAAAAGATACACATTTCTAAAAGTAATGTGCATAACATATGGGTCAGATATCCCAGATTAGATTACAGGTTAGGCAAGAGCCTTGTGAAATTGGACTAAACACAATAAAAATGATTAGACCCAAGTTTATTTCAAGCATTTAAGTGAACGGGCTAAACTTAGATTATGATGAACAAAACTAGTTTAACCATACTTGAATTCAGAAATTACTTAGGATCATGTCAGGATCATATAATCCTGTCTCATTAATTTTAAAAAATCACAATGGACTTGCCTTTTCTTGTAATTCCAAACCTAAAAATGTAAATATACCATATATTGAATATGTGAACCCAAACTCAATAAATCTCTCTCTCTCTCTCTCTCTCTTGCATTATAGTATATCAAGTTTTATTAGGAGATATAGAAACGGACGTGATTTGCTCAGGTGAATGGCTTGAGAGTTGAGACTTTTCAGTTGTGGTCTGGTCCATGTGAAGATCAGAAGGGATTTAAAGTTATCCTGTTTTGGCATTGCTCTTATCAAACTCAAATGGTGGTGGTTCCTTCTTTACACAGAATATATTTAGACAAATTTTCATTCACTTAAATAATATAGATGTAAATAAAACCTTTTCCTTTCAGTTGTCTATTAAGTCATAATTCAATACTATTTGGTACGAGACAGTTTGTATTGTAGTATTGCCCATGCGCATGCCTGTGCCAGGCAACCCAGGCTATCAAGTTAAGCACCTAAAGAAGTTATTGTGGGATGGATGGGAATACTGGGATTCCATGTTAAGTAGTTGATGTTTTTTCTCTATATGCGCTGCAAAAGAATGGAAAAGTGCCTTCATATTACAAAGTTGAGTGCAATGCTTTGGAGAAATCTTCCCAGAGATTCTGTTGATATTAGATCTGCATTAACATTTTAGAAATTTATTTTGATCCCCTATGTACTTCTAAGGTGAAAACATGTCTTAGGTATATTACTTAAAATTTACCTAAAATAAGTTAATTTCTGTCACAACAGTGAAAATAAAAACAAAGCAAGAAAGTATAAAACAAAAAGTCTTAAGGGGATTATATATATCTTTTAATATAAGAGTGCTTAGCTGGCAACCCGGGGAGTCTAGGTTGGCTGAGCACCAAGGCACCTTTGCAGCGCTTTTGACAACACTACTCCAAATGCTCAATTTTCTTGTTTTAAGTACTAAATATAGTTGACAATGGGCACAGACGTGGATCTTCAACTTACAGATCCCGTCATGGATCTTATACTAAAGGGATCAAGGCTTCAACCCTTCCAATAGGATTTTAGCTTTACTCTCTCTCTACATATACATACATATGTACATAAGTATACATGTACATACATAATGATATTTGTGGTTGTGGTAGATACATGCACGTATTTGAGTGTATGCATATGCTTAAGTTTGTATATGTGGACGACTTCGAAGTTCTTAGTATAATCGAGATGGTTGCACTCGGTGCCAAAATGCTCGATGACTTTTTTTTCTCCATCTTTTTAATTACGAAGGAAAAACCCACAATTTCACCTTGCAATGGAAAAACATGGGCCCCTTTGAACTGCTGAAATTCAATGAAGCTAGATCAGTAACTCATGAATCCATAAAGCCTTGCCTACTCACACAAAAACTAATTCACCTCCCTATTTGCATGCTGGACCCAAGCCTCTCTGGCATGGTAGCTATTCCTAGTTATTGATCCGCTGCGGTGTTCATTGTGTTAAATTTTGGAAAACACTTGTAGACCATAATTCAAATGTTTATGGATTTTTTTTTGCCGTTCATGGATTTGAATAAATAATTTGTTTTGTATGCAGAAACCCTTTTTTGATTAATTGATGCTTTACTGACAAGTCTCTGATACATATGAAGTTCTATTTGTAGGCATTCTGGATGTTGCATATTATGATAAATATTAATTTGAATGACCTGTTGTATTTCTTTCTCTACAAGGCATACCCATGTTGGTTTGCTTTTGACATTGAAGTTATTCCCCATGTTCTTCTCTATTTGAATTGTTAGAGGCTGATAGCTTAGTCCAAACTTCAAATTGTTCATATCCTGTGTAATCTGGAAAAAAACATCATTGAGAATAATGGTGAGTGCATCACCAACTAGAATTGCTAGGGTTGAACACAGTCAATAGCAAATTATTTCTTCAAAAATCTGTTTGCTGTACAAACACAGTTTTTTTTTTTGTGCCCGCCCGCATCAATCAGCATTTGTTTTTTGTCTGAGATTCTATATATGTTAAGTCTGATAGCTTAGTCCAAACTCCAAATCATTTTTATCCTGCATAATCTTAAAAAATATATATTTTTCCTTTATTGAGGATAATGGTGAGTACACCACCATCTAGAATTACCAGTCTTGAACACTGTCTTCATCAAATTATTTCTTCAAAAATCTGTTCATTGTATAAACAGTCTTTTTTTTGGTGCATCAATCAGCATTTATATTGTCTGAGATTCAGTATATGTTAGGGCTCTTATATTGCACAATTAAAAAACCGTTTCAGGTCTTCGATATCTCATCTCTGCAAATATTTTCTCCACATGAGCTTGATTACCTAATCTGTGGTCGTAGACAATTGTGGGAGGTAATATTTTATCATCTATTGTCTACACATTGATACCTAACCTTGATCACTTTTGGAAATGTATTAATAACCATTACATGCTGCAGGCGGAAAAACTGGTTGATCATATAAAGTTTGATCATGGATACACTGCAAAAAGTCCAGTGATTGTCAATGTATGTGCTAATTTTAAAACAGCTGACTTTCTGCACTAAATGTTTACCAACTAGTATATCTGAGTATCTTTTGTTCTTTCAGCTGCTTGAGATCATGGGAGAATTCACACCGGGGCAGCAGTATGCTTTTTGCCAATTTGTGACTGGTGCTCCGAGGCTTCCACCTGGTGGTCTGGCTGCATTGAACCCAAAGCTAACCATCGTGAGGAAGGTGGTGATTTTTTTTTTCAATGTCTAACATAGAGTCTCATTTAGATGCACTCTCAACATTTTCATGCTTATGCTTTCATCAACTCTAACTATATGCTTAATGACAGCATTCTTCGAGTGCGACAAACTCAACCTCGAATGGAAATGGAGTTTGTGAATTGGCTGATGATGATTTGCCTAGTGTCATGACCTGTGCCAATTACCTTAAACTTCCTCCCTATTCATCTAAGGTTTTTATTTTCTCCTCTGAAACTTTCTCAATTTTGACATTTCGCCTTCTTGACTGCAGCCCTCGCTAATTTTTTTTGCAGGAAATCATGCACAAGAAATTGCTCTATGCAATCAGCGAGGGCCAGGGATCATTTGATCTGTCATGAGCCAAGACCATAAGTGATGGATACTGTCTCGTTATGGGTGTTCATCTTCTGCTTCTAAATCAATTGCCCATTCTGCCCAACATCAGCCTTTTCTCTCGCGCCTATACAATGGTGACACTAAGGTCAGTCTCTACCTCCAACAGCCATGCCAGTGTCTTCTCTTTTTCCTCTCGTCCACGGGGTTGGTTGCATTCTTTTTTTTTTTTTTCCGCCGATCCTGTATATTCTCATTCTTCATATCGCCGCAACAAATATCATTTGTTTTGGCTGGATTTTCCCTTCTGTTCTTCAATAATAGAAGTTTTTCACTGTCAGCTAAATGTGACATTGATCCGGCATTTTGAAGCTTTGAAGAGGGAATGCAGAGCTCCGTGCCATTGCTTGTAAATAAAGGGAGAAATTTCACCTTATTTATAAGTTTGAGTATGCCGGATGGTTTATGATGTATTGATGAAGGAATATAAAGAAGAAATGAATCTTTCAAATTGATTCCAGCTGTGATGCAACATCTCCCCTTTCTTGGCTATGGAATTTGGTTGTCGATAAATGCCCTTTTCCTTGCATTCTGCTGGAGGTGAATTAGAACATAAGATTTGCAGTGTCTGGAGGATGGTCAAAAGTCATTGCACCATCATGTGGATAAGTAATTGTAGGTGGTTGTTTGATCTCGCTTTACTAATATAATAGGAAAAATGAAATGAAACCACCGAGTTGAGTATAAATGAATTATTTTCCCAATAAAAATATAGTAATTTATGGTTATTGCTGATCAGATTTAATTTTGAGTCTGCTTGTTCAAGTTTATACAGTTTCTTAATCTTATGAGTGGTCTTTCCTTTGGGATCTTTTTATGACTATTTGCCTTCAATTCAGAGTAAAGCTTTTCACATATCTTCTTGCTATGTCTATTACTTTAACGATAGTTGCAATAATTTTCTTTGAGCCATGTTGGCTTGTTTCTTGGTCTCTGTTTATTTTTTGTCTAGTTTTTATCATCTTTCTTAGACTTATCATACTTTTTACCTTTTTAGGTGGCTATTCTCCTCCATTTTGATGCCTTTCACTAATGTCCTCTATGTATCTTTATTGATTAATTTGAATGATGCATATATAGAAAGCTCATCTTTTTTGGTATTTATTAGATAAATTTGCAAGGAAGTAGTGTCTCGTTTGGATCAAGTCCAGCATCGAGAAATTAGTTAATCAGTAAAGATGCATGGATTTGGTTATCCCACCCAAGAGAGAGATCCAAGTCATGGTTATCCTACTAAGTGGTGACTCAATATAGATTCTACATCTCAGAACCAAGCCTATTTTTCACAAATTTATGAACAGAAGCCTTTGTGCGTTTATAATCATAATAATGATAATATGAGTTTCCATTTTTTCTTAGATGTCTCATGGAGATATTCAATACACTTAATAAAGATTACAACATGATCATCAATGGAGATTCTAAGTGAGAGAGCTTACTTGTAGAACTTGGTGATCTAGATTTGAATAGATCAATTGTACTTTCACTGCAAGTCCTGTCATTTGATCTACTGTCTTCTTCATGGATGATTTGATCGAATTATTTCTTGATTAGGCTCTTGAATTAGCTTTATATTTGATTAGAAATATTATTATTTCTTATGTATGAATTATAATACATAAGAGTATAACTAAAAAGATTAAGGTAAAAGTAAGGCTGCAAATAGGTCGGGTTGACTTAGATCCGACCCGACCTGTTTTAGAGGACTCGTGAGACCAGGTCGGGTCCTAAAATTAGATCTATTACATTTTCTGGGTCCGGTCCGGGTTTACTAAATTCAAACCTGATTTAATCCATTTGAAATTTGGGTAATTTTGGGTTTTCAATCCGACGAGCTGATCCGACCTGACCTGAATCTGTAAAATTATTTGGGCCCATGAGGGTGCAAACAAATTCTGAAATCATAGATGGTTTCGCCCGAATCGGCCCCGACCCGGATTCGAAACGGACTGAAATTTTTTTGGTTAGATTCGAGTTATATATGGATCCGACCCGACCCGATCTTCTATTGGGTTGGGTCTGAGTCCAAAATGAGAATCTGAACTAGGAATTAGGTTGGGTCGGGGTCACTCATAATCCGACTTGACCTATTTGCACCCCTAGGTAAAAGGTATCTTCTAGATATTAGTGTATCCATAGATTATGAAATAGGAATCTAACTTGTTTTTGGCCAATTATCCAACTTCTTTGCAACAAACAGTTTTAGTGTAAGCAGGGATCTTAATTTGATCATCAACTTTGAAAAAGTGGGGTCTTAGAGTATTTATAGGTTGCTTCTTTAGATATTAGAGGTACTTTTATGATAGAAGTTGCAAGCATTGAAGCTGATGGTATTAGTTGAATCTCATGTTTTATGAGCTGTATGATTTTGTCATCTAATTAACTAAGATTTAACTTCTATATTTGTTCTTTGATGTACTTTGAGCATCAAAAGCTTTTCTTTGATGTACTCTATAGGGATCTTAGGCTCTAATATCAACGTGAAAAAAATTGAAATATTTGAACTCAAATCTTTTAAAAAAATAATAAATTGTAAGAATCCTAGAAAGTGAGGCTTTAATTATTTACTTTCATTAATATTTCGTGATCCATAAATTTTGATACATGCGAACGGATGAAAAATATTCTTTGCTTTTTGCTTTTACTCTCTTTGTTAATGTTTTAGTGGGTGGAAAGAATATTTTATAGTCTTTGCTTTCACTCATTCTCATGCTGGCCCATGCCCTTAATTTATACTAGTGAGATCCTTTTCATTTAAGTTAGATTCTTCATCTAGTAAAAAAATGAGAAGACGGATGTTATCTATTATTTCATAGAAGTCCACTTTCTAAATTATGAAAAATGATTAGAATATTTTAAAAATTCTCAACTTTGAATTGAAACTAGGTTTAGATTCATACACCAACTTCATCTCATATTGCAGCCTTTTTTTTTTTCTGATTTGCAGTTACAGCTTCTTGAAATTTTGGTACTTCATTGAGTCTTGGATGTAATAGATAAAGTGATTCTATCCAGATATTTTCATATTTGTTAAAGTGATTTATATCAAATCTAATGATCGATCAACTAATTATAATGTCTGATTTTATAATCCAATTTATTAAAACATACTTTAACAATGACTATATGTATGGTTTCTTATGAACAAAGTCCAATTCATAGAAATCTGGCATCAAAGTCTTGTTTCTAAAAGTATGCTTTATTGTATTGCCAACAATCTGAATTCCAGATAAAGACAACTGAAAATGCTGTATAGTTTGTATTTAGCAATGGAGGATGGGCTGGTAGAATACGCTCGAGAGTCCACTTATCCGAAGTGGATTGCAAGGTAAACCTAAAATCTGGTTTTAAAAGCATCCCAAGCTAGCGACGCCCGTTTTACTTTCCGAACACCGTAAACCTAGGTGGCTAGAACCGGTCAATGCTATTCTCTTCTACGATCATATTGTCTTGTTGGAGTCAGGGAACTAGTTTATTGTGTTGTTTATCATTTTTTATAAATAAAATTTTGAGGCCTGCAGCTTGCTACTTTCGAAAAAGAAAGAATATAACCTTTTGCTTGTGATTCGAGCAGGGCGTTTTCTGACGAAAACAGAGATGCTCATGTTGGTCCTACACGACTTCCTCCTTTGTCTGGTGCGACAAGAATTGGGCCGCGTAGGTCCAAGTGTTAAACCTGTAAGTCCATATATGGTCGGTACCGCTAACTATATTTCGGCCCATGTAACACACGTGAAGATGCTCTGGATGACTGTGGTTCCCTAACCTAAATTTATTATTACTGAATCATGTGATTCAACAAATGTGTACCAAATTTTTAAGAGGTGCACTACGGACTTCTTTTTTGGCCTTTTTTGGCTTTGTTTTTGCATTGTTGAGAATGTTGTAAAAAGCGACATACTTTTTTTTTGCTGAAAAAAGCGACATACTTCAACTATAATATTAGAACAGATGTGGTACATTTTACTTGCACAGGCTCCTCTCTGGACCCAATAGCGATGCAGCCTCAAGTGATTGTTCAGAGCGCCTGGGTCGCAATGCTCCGCTCCAATTGTATGGTTTCTTAACGTCGGACCATCGGAAAGCCTAGGAAGTTGGGCTTGTTTATGTTCAACTGTCACCTGTTAAAAAAAAATGTTAATTACCTATTTTTCTGCCTTCTATTTTCTTAACACACAAAGTTCTCGAAATTGCAAGATATATTAAACCTTTCGGTGTTTCACCTATTTATACTCACCCCATACAGATGATGAGCGTGGGTCGATTCCGTACCTTCCCGTTTTGTCCAAAATCCCTGGATGTTGCAAAGATAACTTCCCTGGCCTTCAGACGTTTTACAGTATCGAGATTTTATACTCACTGAGTTCCTGTTAGGCCCCAGTTATTGCTTCAGACTACTATTATTCTGCTTTAGAAGATGATCCTCGTGTAAAGACAAGCTAATCAGGGCTAAACAAATCCGATCTGAGACAACCTGACTGTAATATCAGGACCCACTATGTCAGCATGAGTTTAAAACCATTTCACAGGCTAGGTGATTTTAACGTTTCGATACAACCGGCATCATCGGTTCTGACTCAACCTAGACCTAACCCAATCTGATACCCTACATCTAAACCACATCAATCACTACGCAATATGCCGAAAACCTCAATCCACAGTATGTAGTTTCTACCCAGACCACACATGGCACAACCCTCGGCCCATTTGTATTAGATGAGAATCGAAAGACAATCATGGCATGCCAATAGCGATACTAGCATTTTACATGTGAAGATACATCAAGGTTGTACGCAAAGCTGCTGATATCTTAAGGCATTATACTGGATATACATCAGTTTTCTATAAAACTCGAATTCTGCAATGAGTACCATCATGCCTAGTCACTGATAAGAATTTTAAAACTTAATCTTGGGAAAATTTGAATACTGCAAAGAAGTTTGATATAAATTCGAATTAACAAAATCAGAAACCCCAAAAAAAAAGATTTTCGCATATCATCATACAGATTTTCAGAGCTACAAAAACAGGTTACATGCAAACTCAATGTAGTGTCTGTATAAGTCCTTTACAATGCAATGTGTTAGATGCTATGGTTGAAAAATCATGCCTATAATTTCCAATATTATTTCTAATATAGGTGAACACGCATCTTTTAACAATCACTGTAAAACAAAGATTGCCAAAATTTCTCGACGATACCTGCCCAACATACTTCAGGTCTTGACAGCGGTGATGAAGCAAAATCCAAGGTCCCAATTTTTTTTTCTTGATGTCAATGCTGAAGGTTGCTTTGTAACAGACGAAAAAGTGAAATGCTACCATCAGACCTCATTTTTTCATCTGCATTTAGCCTACCTCTACTCTCCTGCCATCCAAAAGTAAGTTCAGTCCGACCAAAATCTAAGGCATATTATTGATGACAAACTCAAATTCTTGTTTTTCATTACTGTAAAGAGGTTAGTAAAGCAAAACTAGCATGGTCCTAAAATATACTATGCATCAAAATTTGATAAAAGCATCTTCCGCAAATTGATGTGATTGCCAACAAAAGTACATCAAAATAAAGAAATTTTCAAAGACCTTTGGCTTATCGATTTCCATGTCAAGACCAGCAAATTCTCTCAGTAGCATGGCTGATGCAGGCATCAACCTCCTAAATAAGAAAAGACGCATGATAGAAAACATCTTAGTTGAGTATTAAAGTTGCAGATTTACAAACATAAGTTGATTTTACAACTTATTATCCACAAATTTTGGCAGCAGTACACAGGCTATATATGGAAATTTGGGCTTTCAAAATATTTTACTGCACTAACCTTTTAGGCTTCTCTGCAACCTTAGGTTTTGAAATAGAGTCACATTTTACTTCTTTCGGATTTTTGGTGAGCTGGCATTTGCTGCTTGTTTTCATGTCTATAACAGGTTGTACATCTGATTCCTGTAACTGCAACATAAGAATAAAGAAACAAATGTAGTAAATACTCTAAGCATTTTTTTTAACAAAAATAATACAAACATTATCAATGGATACATCAATTCGGACTTCTTAAAAGATATGCAGGAGTAAATTTATCACTTCAAGAATCAAGGACATTTAGAATATAAAATATGCCCTAGCCATACGCAATGGGTATCAGTATCTGATATTTAAAACACACACACACAGCATGCAATTTCTGCATCCCAATGTCTTGCTTATATGTAGTAAATTTAAAGTTTTAACATATGGTCTTTCACATAGATTATATAAAAAGTCAGATAAATACTTGACAATCATAAAAAAGGAATCTAAGAGTGACTCAACTATGTTGGCATGACAAAGGTGTCTCATTAATTGAAACGGAATTGTAATCACTCACTCTGAACAGCATACTCTCATAGAAATCAATTTATAACTGAAGTTCTAACCTTGTTATCTTCATTAAGTGATACCTGTTGACTCACTGAAGGCAATATGTCTTTGCCCTCTTTTATTGGTTCATGAATCTGAGGAGGGATCTCGGGAGATGAATGCATCTCTGTATAGTCAAAAGAATAATTAATCAGCATAGAAAGAAGTATCAAATTAAAACACAATCATCCAGACCCAAAAGATAGACAATTATTAAAAAGAAGTGGTTTTTAAGAACCAGAAACACACTTTAATGGGTAATATGGATTTTAACTGCACAATTTAAAATTCTCAAATACTGGTAAAAGGAGCTCCTTCTTGATTTAATTAAGAACAAACTTGTATGCAAGAATCAGATTTCCAAGATTCACAACCTTCTGGACCTGGTTTGCATGATAATTCGGTAGGCCTATCTTCTTTCCCTTGCAGGTCTTCATGGTCATGTTTTTGTCCTTGGAAGTTTTCAGGCCTGTGATATAAAAGCTGTGGTTTGCAAATAACGTTCAGAATACCTTCTGACACAAGGGGATCAAAAAAAGGGCATGGTTATGCAATTCATGGTCTATGGATTCAGAGTACCCCATTACCTGATGAGCCTGTGTCTTTGCATCTTTATTTACGGACAAGCTTGAACACACAATATCAGAATATTTTACTTGAGATGAACATGCATTCTGACAAAAGTATGGAGTATAGAGAATCAAGCTGTGTAGAGAAAATGATAAGGCTAGCATTTGATACTCAATTTTCAAAAAGGGGGTAAGATTAATGAGATCTTAACCTTTTCCTCAACCAATGCCTTCTGCACATTTGACGAAGACAAAGTGATTTTGACATGTCTTACAGTCAGGTATGTTTGTTTAGAGTTAACCAAAGGGTCCGCATATGCACCATCTGTTTAAGAAATTCAAATTTAGATGAAAACAAATATTTATGCATTGCAAACTACAAAAAATCCATCAACAGATATAGAGAAGAGCCATAGTTTTAATTACTGAACCTGCTGAACTTTCCGGGGATGAAATCTCCTTGACATCAATATTCTTTAGCTGTTCTTTATCACCAGTTCTATAATCCTTCTCTTGGAAGCCTTTGTCCTTCTGATCAATAGAATGTGGCACAACTGGTCTGAATAAAGTTGCTGAATAATGTATACTAATGACAGAAAAATCAGCGTGTGCTTATTAACTAAGACTGCACTAGTTTTAAAAAAACTAGATACCTCATAGCTCAATTTTTTAATGTCTCCTGGAGAGATGCTTAATTCTGCAGTATCTGAAGTTCGCATCTGAACAAAATAAAACTATATTCAAAAGGCAAGCAATTGCACAAGAAGCAGATTGCATGACCATGTAAATGGATTGCTGAAACTTCACTACTTGTGTTGGAAAATAAAAACTTCCTTAGATCCCAAGAGTAAACGTCATGAAAATTAGTAGCATCACAAATATGCTAACCTTTTTATCTTCCTGTTGTTGCGTAGGCATCTCCTTTGGTGAAGAACAAATGGTTCTGTCATCAACTACTGAGAAGCTAATTGGGGAAGATGAATCTCTCTTAGCAGTTTCTGTTAGGCAAACCATAATATGCTTAGGCCATTACTTCTATGTTAAAAGAATAAAATGCTACCAAGATCAAGAAGAAGATGCAATAGATCATAATTATGTCCAAACCTGACTGGTTTGAGTTAGATGAGTCCGTTTCAAGACCAAAATCTGGCAATCCTGTAAAATCCTCATGGGCAAGTACCATTGCTGGCATGCCTATGCATAGCTGATCTCCTATCTATAATACAGAAAATATATTCAATTTTTTCAGTTAGAAAGCAACCGAAAACGAAGGGGGGGAAAAAGCTCATGATAAATTTCACCTGCAACATATCAGATTTCACATAAACCCTTAACCTGAGGGTCAGACAAATCTACTATTAAAAACAAGCCACCTAAAGAAAAAAATAACATTAATATCTCCATTTGCTGGATAAAAGGAAAAATACTTCTCATTAGTTTGGTAGATAAGTAGTCTTGGGCTTGAACCTTTAGTAGCACTCAAAACATATCACAAATTAGAAATATTCATATCTCTATCCATTTTTATTTGGCAAGTATGATTATGGACATGTACATTCATCGGATGCCAAAATTCATCTCCATAACTACTCTAAATGGATACAGATGCAATAACTTGTGGGTACAACTGCATACACAATCCGGATAGTAAAACTATGTTGGTAAAATATTGTTCTACTTTATGTTTTATTAACTCAAAATAAACATACAAACCTCCGGACTTTATGGAAAAATTAAATTGAAAACTTCTTCATATTTCTTGTTCCTCTTTTGAGCTTATGAGAGCTATATGAGACTAAATAGGGCTGAAAATAGATTCAAAAATTGAGATACAAATAGGATGTTTCAGTCGGTTTAATGAAGCAAAAGGTCCTAGAGATTCAATTTAGTCAAGATGAAGCAAGGAACTTTGATAATACAAAACAATGGCAAGTTAATGAATAATATTATTTCTGCTAGATGAGCCTCACCTCAGGAGTAGTATCATCATCAAGAGATGCATCGAAGTTGGTGAAGTCATCAGTGATTGATAAAGATTTGGATGGGCCAGCTGCACAATATTCATATGAAGCATCCACTTCTGAACTGAAAATTTCTTCTGGGGAAGGATGTTTATGGAATGAACAACAGGACCTTAATTCCTTTAACTCTTTATTCAGTTCCATGACCTTCGCCATCTCCTTCCTAAGGGCCTCCTTCATATTTCCAACTTCCCTCTCTGAATCCTGCTGACATGATTGAATCTCAGAAAACTGAAGACCAAGTGTGCATAAAGACAAAAAATTAACAATGACCTATAGCAGATTAGCACTGGTAGCTCGGAATATGAAAACATAGGTTATAAATAATAAAACACCTTGAAAAAATGAGAATAGATAAACTTGATAGACTTGATTTTTTTTTAAAAAAAAATATGTTTAGTATTTCACCCTTTGTTCATAGGTACATACATATAAATCGGACTATACATTAAACAAAAAAAAGCTTTGGTAAAATATATAACAATTAAAATTAATAAAAAACCATCCAAATTGGTGATGCCCACAATAAAAAATGCATAAAACTAAAGTTCATTTGTTTTGATGGTCTCCAATCTGGACAGTTGATACTATATTTTACTGTAACCTAAACATCAAAACCTAGTGGATATAAATTTACCCATGTTTTAAGATGTGTAGATCATAATCAATAAAGTGGATTTTTAATTTATTTTCCCTATCATGTATTTTAGCACACTGGTGCAATTAATGTTGTTTATTTTTCTACCACTTGATGTATAGTTTAGAGACCTTCGAGATATACATTTTTTTTTTTTGTTTCTAAGCATTTTTCAGATGTAAATTATGTCCAACATTTGGACTTTCGATTTTGCATAGTCAATCATTGATTTATTTATTGCCAAAGATTTAATGTTCAGTGTGTAGTCAAATTATATATGCATGCATGATGTATGCATGAATGTTGCATGCCTGAATGTTTAAAAAAATAAAGGATTTAGAACTTCATACATGCATTTCTTACAGGGTTAACTTGGCTGGAAGACATTATTCGTGTCAAGAAATATATAGGCAACATAAAATCATCAATTAAAAAGGAATTGCTGCAATGAAGAAATTATCAAGTGTAATGAAAAAAGAAACCTATTTGTCGTGATTATTACCTCAAGCTTTTGCTTATACTGCTTTAGAACATTCCATAAAGCCTTGGCAAAATTCCTCATGACTTCTTCATTTCTCTTTATTTTTTGCAACTCAACATGCACTTCTTCATTACATTGCACTCCCACATGCACTCCTCCACGAGATTTTGGAGAAATATTTAAAACTTGAGGTATTTCAGACTCTTGAAGTTTCTGGGAGTTAACCTCTAAGATTTTTTATTAATTAACCAGGAAAAAAAAAGCATAATTAGAGGGAGGAGATTGAACGGTGCCATACGGATTGTAAACAAAAAGAAACCCTGATTCAACATTGCCAAGAAAGGATCTGCAACCATAAGTTTCAAGGAAAATGTTCCAAAACCTTTTTTAGACATCTGATTCTCGTCATTTGCATCCGTATCAACTTTTCCTACGTCAACCTGAGAATGGGGAAAGAAAAAAGATGACATTATTGCGTTATCAATCAATTAACAACATGATATTATTATGCATATTTCTTAACATCAGTTCCTATACATCACAAGCTAAATAGCTAGAACCCCCCAGAGTAGCTGGAATTTGTTCGCATGACGATCACATCTGTCTATGCGGTCAATTCATGCATTTAACTTTTCTATTGAATGATATAAATATCTCAGCTGATCCCATATAGAAGAGATAATTCCTCTTCACTAAGATTAAGGTTCTTTAAAAATGACAGGAACAGGATGAAACAGTCAATGTTAAATTGAGGAGAAAGGTGAGGCCAAATCCAAGACCTCCACAGACTTATCCATCTAGCAACAAAAAAACAAAACGAAGCATTTCTAACAAAAATTTCCTAATCCGCCTCAACTTGCCCTTTTCAACTCATAAGTGATCAAGAATCCAAAATCCAATTATGAAAACTAATGTTCTACTTTAAAATCAGTCACCTTCAACTTATGCTCCTATGCAACATCATTAGGTTAATTTTGTTAGACATAGACAAATGGTACATATGTAAGTGATAGACCTCAAACAAAATCTAGAATGCATGCTTATAAATGTCATAACAAAAATACAGGGTTTTCTAAAATGAAAAGGTTGGCATTGCAACCCTGAATGAAAAATATTATTATAACAACCATTTAGTCATAATCAATTTCAAGTATTTTGAAATTTAAATTTTTTTTATGAAGTATAAATCAAGGTTTTCATCTTGGCCAAGATCTCGGTTTGTATCGACATAGGCACCCCCTAATACGAGATGTCTAAAGCATGGGTCTTATTATCTCAAAAATATATAACTGATAAAATTTGAGATATTGGCTGATAGATTATTCATATTGGCTGATATTTTTCAATCATTTTACTCCTTTAAATATGTTTTTACATTAATAAATCTCAAATTATTGTTTAAATATTGTTCTTAATCTCGGATTTACCATATTGGTTGAGATTCCAATATCTCAATCTGAAAATATCGGCCAAGATCTTGGAAAATTTCAGTTTTCCCCAAAATTTCCCAATTATCATATCAGCCAAGATAAACCGAGATCTTAGTTCATCTTAGTCTTGGCTACTCACCAAGATATAAACTGATATATTGAGATTTAAAAACCTTGATATAAATAGGAATTTTCCCTAAAGATATGTGTATCTGTAACATCTCGTGTCAAAGAAGGAAATTACCAATTAAGCTCATGTAAATCATTGTTTAAGTTCCTTAATGAACAAGCGTACCATCAATAAAAAACAGGTTAATGATCTTCTATAATATGTCCTGGGGAATGAGGAATCATAGGGCTGATGATTGCCTCAAACAGGCAAAATAAATAAAGACCATCATGCCAAATGGAAGGTATGGATTGAGGAAAAGATGACCTATTTCTTAGATGAGGCAAACCAGTGCCACTTAAAATAGCTGTTTAGCATACCATTGGTAAGGTGAGGGCATTGAGTACATAGATCAGTCAGAGAGGAAGTTCTGGTAACATACAGCTCAAACAGCCTCAACTACGAGAACGATCTTCAAAATAAACTGCCTCAAATAAGTATCAAGTCAGCATGGTCACAGGATCAGATACTAGGAACAGGATTAATGACTGCAATGCGAAAATAACTTGCCCAAAGATGATGACAGCCTTCAATGAGCAAGAAGCACAATGTTGACAAAAAAACAGGACTGCATCAGTGGTAAACAAGCAACAGAGTTGGTGGGCTCATTCAAGAAGGTATGATTATGTTAAGACCATGCCAGTGAGCAAAGTTTAGGACTGGTAAATTTCTCATTTATTATGACAGCATAAAACTCAAAAGATCAGGTTAGCCACCATAACATTGTAAATCCAATGCGGAGATATTTATGAACCATGACAAATATTTAAAAGGACTTCAGTCTACAGAAAATAGGCTAACAAAAAAAGAAATAGGAAATAAGCCACACTCATGAGACAAGCATCAACTAGAAGACTACAGAAGTTCTACCTTAAGCAGAGCTAGCAGCCAGAGAACAGAAGAGCAGCTAGAGCTAGCAACGAGCCACCAGCCACAGGCTACACATAAAAAGCTAATATCTGTCCTACCACTGCTTCTATGCCTACTGCTCCAGCTTCCGACTAGTCCTATCAATTTCAATTGTACGATAGCTTCGTCCTTCATTATTTTCAAAACAAAAGGTCTTTCAGAACACAAGGTGAATTTTTATCCTTTCTGAGGGAGATATTCTGTATTTACCCCGACTTTCCAACCTAATCCACTATGTCCTGTTAAAGCCCCATTTTTCAGATGACACTTCATTTGATTGGTTCCGGCAACACTAGAGTTTGATGAGCAGCATACAAACAACAGCTTTAGGAATTTCTCACTAAATGTGATGTTCCATTACTAAAACTACTAGTTTTATGACCCTCATCCTGAGTATTCCCACCTAGTTGCTCAAATAAATTTCATCTGATGGAGGTGGAATTGATTCATTGATATACTTCCTCAGACTGCATCCAAAAAAAGAACCAATGTACAAAACAGATCAAGCATTTACTTCAACTGCTTCCTAGTTGGAATTTATGGATGACAATCGAATGAAGTCATGATAATATAAAATGAAAACATCTGAATCCTGTGCGCAGTTAAGATTATTCTATATCAAACTAAGGAAAAAAGTCAACAACTGAAATTGTGAAGTCAAGATTATTCCATAAGAAATCAAGGAAAAAGACAAAAAGACAACAATTTGACTAACAAAAAAATATTCACATTGTCAACATGCCAACTTTTCAATTCATACCTTCAGTGCACACAACATACGTTTAGGAATGTTATATACGATAAGGACTCATCTGAAAGGAATAATACAACCACAAAGCTGAATGCTTGATGTTTTTATATCATTAGAACAAACTGACATATTTATTTTGTAGTATCTTCAACGTTTGAAGAAAGTAAGAAGCATGAATTAAGTGACTTGGACAATAACAAGGAAATAGGGACTTCAAGTATTAATATTCGTAAAATAGCTAATGAAATAAAATTCGTTCACAAAATGTGTCAAAATTCATTCATAATCAAGAGCAGTTAAAACTAGGCTACAGGTATCGAGTAAATGAGTTAGGATTTACCTTATTCTTAATGCATTACAAAGGTAAACACAGAAGTCACTTAAAAGACATTATCAAGCATCAGAGTGTTAATGACAAGCTACAATTTTGAACTCTCCTAATATAACAGCATCAAAACTTGTCAATATTAGTATGCAGACAATATGGCAGACAAGTTCAGTGGTGTATGAATTCTCTACTAAAAAACACAAACAGCATTTCTTTGATTACAAAGAACACTAGCAAAAGACAAAATGGGTACGTGAAGCATTGGATAGAAAATACCAATGAAGTTTCTGAGTTGTCGAACTTCATTCGCTTATAGTGATCCATTCTAATCAATGATGTTGTAGTTCTTTTCTGACTATGCAGGTTTGTAAGTTCTTCAAGATTATTAAACCTGAAATTGCAGATGACAAAATAAACAACATAACTAAAGGAGTAACTAAGGTAAAAAGAATAAATGCATATAATATAGTTTTATAGCTAATATCGCAAAATCATCACTAACAAACCATCTATACAAAATCAAACTAATTAACATTTAATTACAAATAAACTTAAATTAATTTTATTGGTCTGCCTTTTACATCAAAAGAAATAAGAGTGCAAGAAAGGATTACCAATATAGAAGTGCAAAGAGATGTAGCATTTTGACACCATTCGTTTTATAGACACCATAAGAAAGGAGCATCTAACATAATTTTAAACTCAAGGGAACAACATGCACAATCATACAATGAGATGACCGGCTACTCTTCTATCCCAAAACAAGAGATAGAATGTCATTAGGACAATGATCTATAAAACTGGTAACCTCATCAGCATCCCTGTTATCGGTTTATCAAGGAAAACAGACATAAGCGAAAACATGAAGCTAATAGAAAGATATCAAACAACATACAGGAGACATCTAAATAGAAACTGAAAAGTGCACGAAACAGAAAAAAATGGTTCAGAACACCATATACATGTGCGACAAAAGATGTTAAACTATAAAATGATTTCCATATAGTTTATTGGATAACAGAACATGTATAAGTACAATTTTTTCTCAATATGAAACATCTTTTTCTACACTGCACATTCCACAAGGGAATTAGCAACTAAAGTGATACTATTCCATCAACTAGGGAATTAGCAATTAAGTGGAACATAACATATTCTCTTTAGAAGGATTTTATGAATTTCCTACTAAGATGTCAATTTGAAATTCTGCATGTAGCAAGTTACAATTTATTTAGATTAATAATTAGAAGGATTTTATGAATTTCCCACTAAGATTTCAATTTGAAATTCTGCATGTAGCAAGTTACAATTTATTTAGATTAATAGTGTTATTTTGGGCTTGCTCTTTACGTTACCAGCTTCCATCTCACTATGTTTTAATGGACTGTAAGCAAGAGATGGGCAGCCAGGGACTGCATAGCGAAGCACCAGGCAGGTACCTCAAGATTAAAGCAGCTTAAATAATAAAAATAAGGTCAAATGCAAAAAAAGAGTTATATCCAGAAAACAAAACATAGCATACTAAATAGTATGTAGTAAGTTTCAAACATGATGCAGAAAACATTGAAGCAGGCATCTAGGCAGTTACATGCACCTTTTTCTAAACATTAGCACATGGATTAGCACATTGACTACTTTCCTCTTTGTCCAGACTAGAAAACATGTCGAAAGAAACTCAAGAGGGTTTCCCCAAGGTAGCATGAAAATAGACATGATTTACACAGACAACAATATCATATTTGACATTCAAAAATGTGGATCTCGAAGCAGTGATTTCCGAAATATATAGAAACTAAAAATGTTGAAACCTAACAGGTGACACATTTAAATATTCCCTTTGAAAAGAAGACAGAGAAATTGAAGTACTACTTGATTTTCATGTAAGGAGATGCCTGTCTTAGTAAGAAGGACGTATCTGCATAATCTTCCTCCCCCGGTTTTACAGTTAAAATCTGCAAAATGAAACAACATGGATACTCAAAAATACTCAGAACCTAATTTTTTCATGACTATTTAACCAGACAAGTTATTGATACCATAATGTACTTATAACCCCAAAAGGTGAAGTACATGAAAGGGAATGGCTAACAAAATGATCCTCAAAAACATTAAACAGCCAGTAAATCCCACCATCCCTAAGCACCTAAAATCATTTATATGGTTAAACAAATATTAAGCACTTCAAAAAAAATTATTTGTAAGTTCATATAACGACATGCAGAAAATATTAAAGATGTAAATGGTAAGATATCAATGACAAAATTTGACAGCTTGAAATTCATAAATGGTAAAATATAAGTTTATTATTCACTCTCAAAATGAACTAAGGGATTTTCTTTAAACAATTACAAAGTTGTTCAATCAAACAAGGTGTCTATGTATGTTCAACTCTCCAGTGAGAAACAAAATACATTTATAACCAAGTCCGCAAGAAAACCAAATCAAACTTGTCTCCAAAATGCCTTGCCCAGGATACTCTATATTGAGAGAAAATGTGCTTCTCAACAGCTATGATTAAGAATATTTTCTTGCATGGACAAGAATAAGTCTACAGGGACCATTATAAACTTTCTTGTATCATGATGATAATTATGGTGGCTGCAAATTGAGAAAGGCCATTGATGGTCCCAATCGCTTCAGGCAGAGTAAGATGTCTGTAACCAGATATAGCTATAAAAGATGCCATACCAATCACACAGCATGTGAAAGGACTGCTGATGCGGGAACATCCTTGGGTCCATGAAGTTGTCAACAAAAGTCCAACAGTCCAAGCTTATTTTCTATCTATCTGGTTTAAAATTGTTTAGGGGATAACATAATGCATTTTATTTCTTTTTATTAGGTGATGGGCTTTAGATAGGACAGTATTTAGGAGTTCTACCATTGAAATCACTGTAGTGAGAATTGTACGCCTACGGTAACAATGACCAGCGTATAGCAGTCTCCTATTGTACTTGTGGAGTCCTAATTGGACTAAGGGTTATTGCTGGCTGTTAGCGTTGTTTCTTTGGAGTTTACTTTGAAGAGAAAGGGAAAAGACCTGGCATGACTGTCTCTCTCCCTCTCTTATCCTTTTCTCCCATATCCTCTCTTCTGTTCTTTCTTCTCTATCTTGCTTTAAAATCTTCACTTTTATTCTAGTTACTATTACATTTCACTTGGTGGGCTTTAAAAAAACAAGAAAGAAAAAAGATATGCGCTTCTTTTCTTGCAATCAAAATACCTTTGAACTGTTGAATTTCTTTTGAGTACATGATCTATGCCGGGATTAGATCTAAACTGTTATGAAAACTAATTCTTCGTTCCTTTGATCACTTGATTATCCCTCAGCCTAAAGTTTAACTCTGACCTCAGGAACGACTAGATCCTTCTTTCCTTCCTTATCCCCCTCAATCTCTGAAATTCATGCACTGTATCATGAACTAGCATGCATTAGCCCTTCAGACCCTGATTTTGGATTATCAAAACCCTAGAAGCCCTTCTCAGTTTTTTAAAACCTCAAATCATTCACTTCAAGGGTAATCATTGCACATGAGAAACCTTAATGTCTAGTCTCCTGTAGCAACTGCTCGATGATGCACCATAACTTTTGTGTGGATATATGGTGGTTATATGGAGATAATCATAAAGAGATTCAAGATCTATAAAGATACATTAATAAAGTCTTTGCCAACAAGCCTTAGGATCCTTAAAGTATTGCCATGGCTTGGTGTTGCTTGCTTGAAATGCTT
Organism: Phoenix dactylifera; assembly: GCF_051530095.1. Taxonomy (NCBI): domain Eukaryota; kingdom Viridiplantae; phylum Streptophyta; class Magnoliopsida; order Arecales; family Arecaceae; genus Phoenix; species Phoenix dactylifera. The sequence continues at coordinate 36,679,101 of NC_143195.1, forward strand.
ATCTTCATCCTCAATTGAAGCATATATTTGGTCTTTAGGAAGCAAGAAAAGAATGGAAAAAAAAAAAATCATTTGAATCCTTTATACATTCCAATTGCCACAAGGCATTCGAAAATGGAGAGATCCACTAAAGCATCAACTTCCAATTGTTTATTGGTAAATATATTACCAAACCATAATGGTCCTACAATATTGGATTGTTAGCTTATTCTCTAAGGAGACCACATCTAAAGGCACTTGAAAGAATACCTCGATATGTCAGGACACTACCAATTTATCATTCCTGAGGTTGACTGCAAGACAATGGCTAGCACGACCAGCAAATCTATGTAGGTACATAAATTTATACATCAAAATGATCCATAAAAGGTGAACCAATGTTTTAGCCACAGCATGACTACCAAGCTGTTATGCAAAATGCTTATGCACAGTGTTTCATAAATGTAGCGAACACATTGAACAACCTAATGCAAGAGAGTTTCCAAACTGAAGTTGCAAAACATTCTAGTCGCTCCCAAAATTATTTTTCCTATATCACCACAAAGAGCTTGGTCAAACAAGGTCAAATGTCATGGACAGTAAGAAACCATAATTGACATCTAATAGCAATCGCTTAATAAGATTTCTTTGATTCGGCTCCATTAAATGGTAGGGATGGGCAAGAACACTGGAAGAACTCCTAAAAGATAATTTAAATAGTTTTTCATTCAAAATATCACTTCTTCAAGGCTTGATACAAATGTGGAACATGCTAGCATGAAACATTAATGCAAAAAGAAAGGGTATTCAAGCAAAGCATATGGTCAATTTCCAGATGTGTCTCAAAAAAATGTATTTAACTTAAAAGTGAAGCAAATAATGTCTCTAGAAACAAAGGAAATTAAGAAAATATACTGAAATAAGCTAACAAGGATACATATAAAGTTTACATTGTTGCAACTAGTTCTGAAATGGGAATTTTTTTGAAAAAAAAAGAAGAAGGTAATGTTATCATACCAGAGTCATGTGCTTCTTGCCTTCCAAATAATCTTTCAAATACCTAGTCAACTACCAAATACAAATGAGCATTACAACTTAGTAGATGAAGAATATTCCAAAAGAGAAGTATGCAAGTAATCTTCATACTGTCACAATCAGAACTCCAGGAAGTACTTAAGTGTCACATTATATAAAATGGCGGATTGTTTAATGTAACACAATAATTTAAAAAAAAAACTTAATGGTAAAAGCATAAATAACTACCAGTGCTTTACTTGTTATTATAGAATAAGCAGATTAGGACCCTATAAATATCAGAAATCAAGAAATGGAAATATACCAGCGAGTTCTTGAAATGCTTGTGCAATGGCTTCTTTGGATTTTTTTGGTGTTCCAGCAAGGACTGGAAAAAGAAAATCATGAGCAAGAAAAAAAAAGAATATACAACTCTCTATTGAATACTGAGGAAATGTGCAAAGTACTAGTTGTGTATTATTCAGAACTGTAAGAACATACCACTTAGTATTTAGTAGCTACTTACTCTTAAACACAGACCAAAAACCATCGATGTGTTGTTGATGAAGTTGCTCTCTAACAATCGAGCACCCTGCAAATGGGAAAAAAGTGAAAATGATGACACATATGGATAATCAAATTTTGCAAGCTACACAATCGTCACTATGATCACATAGTCATGTCTACAGTAAAAACCCAGCATGTTTATACATGCCTGTTAGTATATTAATGTCCTAAATATCGGCTTAAAAAAATTATGGTGGTAGGCACATAAACAATGTCCGGCAACCATTGGTATTTAGCAACAAACTAGACAAGAAGATTTATCTTGACAAAGCATATTGTCTCTACATTAGTTGAAAAGCATATTCCTCATTCAACCTCCAATTGTCGTGATCCAAAAAATTGTTGGAGAGTACTCCATGTCAGGCCTATCAAAAGTGATATGACAAACAAATTCTTCACATGCTAACCAGATTATAGGTGAATGTTTCTCTTCACTGCTATGCAGGCCATCAGTCTTCAAGAGTATACGTACTCTTTGGCACGTTGATGTAACTCTCCTCATTATGTGGTGTGGAGTCACATTCTGGCCCAAGATCAAATGAAAGGTGGAATGCAAGTATGCAACCTCAGCCCGCATCAATAATTCAATATGAGCCTGGCTCATAAGGCATGTTTAAGAACTAGCACTTATAGGTATTTAATGAAAGAGCGCACGCTAGGAAAGGAAGAGGCGCCAGGCCAATCAGCCCCACTAGTGGTGAGCCCCCTTATTCCTTCTCTTAGGCTAAGAGAAACAGAAAGGGAGTTGGCACCACTATGGTCCCCACATTTATCACCCTCTTTTTGTTCGATGGGAGAAATAGGAGGGGGTCAGGGTGCCCTCTATTGGATTTCCCCTCCTATAAAAGGCCACTATTGGTGAGCCCCCCTCTTCTTTCTCTTGAGGGAAAGAAAAAGGGGACTGGCCCAACTAAAGTCCCCATATTTACTGCTCTCTCTGCCTCACTTCCATCGAAAGAAAGAAGAGGAGGTGGGAATGGCCTCTTTTGGATGCCCCCTCCTATAAATGCAAGGAAGGCTGACCACCATAACATGCATGAGATCCCTCTCTCGCACATGCAATCTCTCTCTCATCACCTACCTCTCAATTTCCTCTCTCTTACTCTTTCAAGCTTCCAGGGTGTAGAAGAAACAGTGGAATATTCCATTAGGTTGGCAAAGAGGGTCCAAGCAATAACTTAGCAGGGGTACAAGGATTGGATGCCATGCCTTATGCATTCATGAGTGCACAGCTGTGAAACAATCTCAATTGGATCACGTATTTCAATCATACAACATATGTTATGATCCTAAATATTTGTATCCTTGGTATCAAGTGTAACACATAGGTTTCATGTAATGCTCCTCTTATAATCGTGCTATAGGATTATTGCTCCCAATCTACTTCACATGCGTCCAGTCCATTTTGGTTCATAGTTCATGCATCTATACAAGAGAAACAACTTGCAAACATGGAAGAATAGAGAGACACCATAATATCCAGATCTTTCAAATGTTCCTCTCCGTTGCATGTGGACTTAATATATGCATCCGTCTTGTGTATAGCATCATGAGTAGTTGGTTCATGAACAAATATAATTAACCCAAATGGTAACCAATGAATTTAGATACTACCTAACGAGGAGAAAAAGGTAACCTGATTCCCTGTTTTTCTTTCTCTTTCTGCTCCAGCAAGGTCTGCTATGGTAAGAACAGCATTATTTGGGGGAAAATGCTGTTCATCATCCACACTTTTACGAGCAGCACGAATGTTTATGATGCATTGAGATCGGCTGCAAGAAGAAACGGCAATAAAAATCAGAGACGTTTAAAAGTCGCCAACAAACTCTGCAGTTATCAGTTCGTAAATGAATAAGAAAAACCGAGATCAACAGCAAGAACAAGAAAACTAAAAAACAATAATGAATAGCTTAGAGAAGTTAGCATTACATTTGAGATCTGCATAAGCAAGCAAGACAAAAGGCATGCTTGTTTTTGCCTCTACTTTTCAGAAAAAGCCTTCCAAGACGCATTTTCATAAGAGTGCTTTAAAGAGAAGCACTTCTTCACATGTTTGGCTCAGTAAACTCATGATGGAAAAGCTCGAGTTAGTCAATGAGACAAAAGTATGTGCAGATAAAGCAATATATATATACACACATACTTACATACATATAGAGAGAGAGAAAGGAGTTAATATGCTCTTTGGTCCCCTAACCTGAATCAAATATGTAGAATTCAAATCCCGAGTCAACGAGCATACTGAATTCAAATCAAGGTGAGCATAGCTTAGTTTGGGTCAAGATTTATTTAATGGGCCTGACTAATAGTTCAAAGCAAAGTCCAGCTGTCCATCTCATTTAAAAGCGGTAGACTTAAGTCCAACTTCGTTGAGGTTTTTGAATTGGGTCTAAATCTAGGAATCCAAAATTAGCCATTAAACGAAGCCTAGCAGTTTGAATTGAGTTCATGATAATCGGATGGAACTTAGTTTCTACTGATTCACTTGTACTCAAGGTACACCGAATCGGTACCGGTCGGCATACCGGTGGCAATCCGGACCGAGTTGGTACTGGTTCGGGCCGTACTGAACCTGTACTGACCCTGTCCGCCGCGCAGGAGCGCGCTCGCACGGTTTCCAACGCGCGCGGGCGCGCTACCCCACCTTTTTTCCGCATTTCCACGAGCAAGGCCACGCGCACGGGACGCATTTCCCCGCGCGGGATGCGTTTCCCCGTGTGGGGCATGCACGGCCTCGTCGTTTTCTTTTCTTCTTTTCCTTCTCTTCTTCCTTCTTCTTTCCAATTCTTCTCCTTCTCCTTTCTTTTCCTCTCTCCTCATCTCTTCTCGCTTTCCCCCCTTCTCCCACGAGCAAGGAAGGCTGAGCACCCCAACGAGGATCACCCTGACGAGGCTCGGTACCGGTAAGTCTTCTTCTCTTCTTCTTCTTCTCCTCTTTCTCTTCTTCTTCCTCTTCTTTCTTCATCTTTCTTCCTCTTCTTTCCTCTTCTTCTTCCTCGCGCGTGCGAGCAAGCTACCCCGCGCGTACCGGTCCGATTGCACTGGTATGTAGCGGAACTCGTTTTTCATGGTTGAACCGTACCAGTTGGCCTCAGTACCGGTACGATACGTGCTAAACCGGCAGTACCGGTACGATACATGCCGAACCGGCCAGTACGGGCCGGTTCAGCATACCATGCTCGTATTCCCATTGAGTGTGCTCCTAAAGAAGTCAAAACATCAACATTTCCAACATATAAACTAGCAGTTTCAAATAATCATAAGTTAGAATCTAATGTTTCTAGCTTTCTCCAAAAGCAGCTTTTTAAATTTTTTGTTTAAAAGCAAACACATTCTATTACATGTTACTGAATGTAACATTTTCTCAGATAGCTCTTTCTATTATAAAACAACTTACAAGAACCGATTTGAAAGAAAATGCCAAAAATGAAACAAAAGAGTGAGAGATAATAGGTAAGGTAGGACATTTCTTATTCAAGCAAGCATAATAAAATGGATGGTGCAACATCACAATGTGATTCCTTGTTCAAAAGAAACAAATGCAGTGTCCACAATCTGACCCCAAGAAATGTGTCAACATCTCGAGTCATGATGATGGAAAAAATAAAATGGAAAAGGAAAAGATGCTGATTTTTCTATATTTTAAAGGTATATTTTTTGGTTTGAATAATTTAATAACCACATGCCTTGATTGATAGTTTGAATTTGTTGCAGCAGTAGCTCGTTTCAACATTCCACATGTCACTAGACTCTCTGCTTCTGCAAGATTAGAAATCATAACCTGAAAAGACAGAACAGAAATATAACTTTATCTTATTGGCATTTGATGAGATAAACTTCCAAAAGAATTAGATACAATGATAACCAGCAGCTACCTCTTGAAGACCCTTAATGGTTGATTGTTGGAGAGACAAATCAATTCCATTTGGAGATAAATCAAGGATTCTCTCTCCTTTCCCTCGTTCAGAATATATTTCAAACATTGATAAGTAATATGAACTGTAAAAGCACCAACCATCAATTTTAGTAGTTCAGGAATGAGATAAAAAGAAAGATACATGTACACTGAGCGCCAAGCAAAATATTCTAAAACAAATTGGCCAACCATCTCTCCCATTTTTTAGAGATACATTTATGATTTTCCATTTGAGTATTTTTATTACAACCATATACATATGTATGCGTATGCACGTATACATATATGTGAGAGAGACTAAACTATTGGTGATCCCATAGGATTGAAGCCTTAACCCAACCAATGCAAAAACGATGAATGACCTTTAATATTGAAGATCCACACCATTGATCAAAATCTACAATGTTCGATATATATAAACATCTTCTCAAAAATATGTATGCACATGCAATAACATAAGACCATGCACTTCACATTATGTTTGACAGTTTGAATTTTTAATTTACAAGTTTCATTATTAATTTTGCAGCAGCAGGATTGAAGCTTGAATCCTACAAGAAGAATTCTATAGCAACTCTCTCCTTTTCTTATATGTCTGCATTATTTTATTTCAATCAAGAAACCTTCAAAATCCGGCATTTAAATGGACAGCTAATTTGGATTGGCTTCTGTCCAATTCTTCTCTTTGAGAGAGAGAGAGAGAGAAAGAGAGAGTGCTAAGTTATCTCTTAGGCTATGCACTTCAAATTTTCCATACTGACATATCCCTCAACACTGATATGTCCTTCAATAGATAATATGTTAACCAACCACTAGACCCCTAAAAGCTTAAGCTGTCAAGGAAGGGGGCAACAATGTATACCAGGCCTCAACACCCCCCATATGCGGCCTGGACCACGTACATTAAGGCATAAATGAGTCGAGAATGACTCACCAAGATGAGAAAAATTGGCATGAATGGAGATTTTAACTTGTGACCTTTGGCTCTGATACCATGTCAATTAACCACTAGACCCTAAAGCTTAAGCTCTTAGAGAAGGGGACAACAAAAAATATGAAGCCTTAACATAGCAAACAAAAATTTCCCTCCCGAAGCTGATTAAAGTAGTGGAGCCATGGAGATTCAATACTTAACTTTAAGCTTGGTATACAACTCTCATTGTATCTACAATTTGTGAAGTTATCTAGTCATCAAATTCCAACCATCCAACCAAATCTTCTCTAGTTGAAAAGGTAGAGCTACATACCACCATAAGATCCAATTAAATGTCAAAATAAAATCTATGTCACCCATTTCCTTTAGTTTAGCCTAAAATACCTGCACTTGGCACTTAGACACAAATTCAGTATGACACTCGAATACAGGTATATAAGAAAAAAAATTTCTTGGATTTCAAAAGGATCCGATACTTCGACACACCCACACCCAACACTAGCACACAAGTCAATGTAGCTTTCTCAACCAGCTCAGAAATAAGTGTTCAGTAATAAAGAACGAGATATACCAAGGCAAAAGATCTCCCCATCTATAGACTTTAACACATGAGATTGAAAGGAAATGATTGCAACCTAGTTAGAGATGTCACTAGGCCATACTACCAGAACCAATCTATTATGTTTTGGACCAAGTCATCTAGTTGAGCCTTTTCAAGATTGGCATATGCTCTGCCAAGATCCAGCCCACTAGCACACTAAACGTATAAAGGAATGTCAAATTAGTGAGGATCACAGCAGAATCAAGTCAATTGCAGCCTCCAATAATCGATTCATTTCAAATATGTGTATAATTAGGTCAATGGGCCGGCTGATTGGGTCGCTTTGCATGTTGCTCACCACAGTGGTGACTGTTTGTGGACATCTCTGGATGATTGCCTTGTTGAGCTCAAGGATAGATTCTACTCTGATTCTGCCTGGTGTAATTACACTCGATACAGTTGAGTTGTAAATTCATCAGGTGCACACAAAAAAAATGTGGTTCATTTTTGAAGTCCCAAATCAGATTGCAATGGTTTTTGAACCCTCTGAGTTGATTCAGGAACAATAATTCATCTTCTCCTTCTTGTGAACCATTAAATGTTAGCGATGTTCCAAGCTCCTGTGCTTCCATCAGTCAAATTTCAGCATAAATAATTATCAGAGGCAGCATCCATTTTAAACAGATACATACTCTAGAGGAACTACTTACCTGTACAAAGAGAACAGCCTAATTCCAAGTCCATGCACATTGCCTTTTAGCATTTATCAAAATAATAAACAGCCATAAACCTCCATTTTAGTTTTCGTAAAACATACTTAAGACACAATACTTTTTTAAATTCCAATTGCTTAATTTTTCAGGCTATGATTTTCTGTCTGATTATAAAATGAAATAAGATCTTCATAACACTGATGTACCCTTTCCACCTTTTACAGACTTTCAATTCACAAGATCTACCTTACGGAAAGCTAACATCAGCTTTTAGAAGAACAATCTTATTCCAATCCTTCTCCTTATATAAAATCTGATCTTCACAGGAATCATTTTTTTAGTTACTCAGAAGTTCCCAACTGCACCCTTGCAGACAAATACCCAAAAGCATCAGCATTAGATGGGAGCACCAAGCAAGGGGGAATAATAACGGACCAGTCCATAGGACTAGGGATGGTAATGGCAAGATTGGCAAGGTGGTCTACTGGTTGACTTCCTTCAATGTTTGCCAATCATTACAAGACTTAAAAGCTTTAACCCCAAGATCATATAACTTGCAGATGTATTACCTTCTGTCTTTGCCAGAATCAGCTATAGCCTAATTAGATACAAGTACCACTTTGAGGACATTTATCTCAACATCAGATAAAAACAGTCAGATTAGGCTAAAATCCCTGTCCTATGAATAAAATAATAGAGAAAGGTAAACCTCATCAAGACTAACATCCACTAATGTCCTAACTCTCCATCTGTTCACGATACACAGGAATCAACGAATTACATCTAGAGAAGAAGGTGTTTGACTGAAATGACAAGTGAGGGGCCAAGGAAAAGGCACCGAAGGTGAGAGGGGAAGGAAGAATCCTTCATTTCAAGGAAATTACAAGGGGAAGGTTCAGAACATATGTACCAGCCACACCTGTCTTTCAATGGTTCACTCACTTCATCAAGATAATATAGAGAATATTCCAAGATGTAAAGGGTGCTAACCCAAATATCAACCTGGAAACAAATTCTCATACTAAGTAACTACAGCAGCAAGTAATAGTTGAGAGCATTGGATTTAGCCCACATGCTAAATGAGAAACCACATGTATCATGGCGTCTGCTACTCTATTAAATACTCGCCAATTAATATTGGATACACTATGATATCTGTAGGATGAATGAGATATTATTGCCCCTTGTTGTATTATCTTAAATATTGTTTAGGATTGCAAATAAAGCACTCATAAGAGGACCATGGGCCAAGTCATTACAAATGCATTTGTATTTCCATGAGAACAAGGCCTATAGGCAATCATGCATCCTTTCACTTATTCACATCATCACATATTGGCATGCGACAAGAGAAACCTTCAAGTCATCCAATTAGGACTTATAATGAGGGATTAGAGTGCGAGAGGTTTAGAAGAGTGAGCGAGGACTACCATGTACCAAATCCATTCATTAGATAAAGTAGTTTAATGTATATAGAAAAGACAACAAAGATGGTTGGATTGTTAATCAACATTTCGTTCTCTATTTTTAGGGGTGATTGACTAGCCATCGACTTTTCTATCAGTGGCTTCCCTAAGCATAGTAAGAGCCAAAAGAATATAAGGTAAAGCCAACTTCTGATCTAGGTTCAGTATGGTCGGCACATATAAGTAACCTGACAATAAAAGTTTATCAAAAAAGTGAATTTAGAAGAAAATTGAGAAATAAAGCAACCATAAGGAGCAAATGTTTGCAATTATGTGTGACAAAAAAGTACCTTGATGAATAAGGATCCCCACTTCCAGTTGCATGACTAAAAATCTGTCGTAATGCGAGAGGCAACATACCCGGATCTCTTGGACACCCAAACATCGTGTGAGTCTTTCCAGAACCAGTGGGGCCCATTGCAACCAAAAGAGCATTTTTTCCTCCCATAAAATCCAACACTAAAGGATTCATCACCTTGTCATAAACTTCTTGCTGCAAATACAAGTCCCGTCAAAATAACACATGCCAAACATATATATAGAAGTAACAGAAACAATGAGTTAGAAATAAACTTTGCAATAATGATGGAGAAACAACTCAAATGTTCAAACCAAGACTATATCCTAGACAAACATTTAAGGGGCTGTCAAGGCTGCATCTAAAGACAATTTCTAAACATCATCACTTTACCGTGATTTTTATCCATAGCATGCTTAACCAAACCAAGTCAAATGTTGATCATATTAGTCCACATTGTTCTTTTCTACACATTCTGGATGCAAAAGAGATGAAGATTGTAACCAGGTAAGGAGAAGTACGGACATTGAGTGGTTGAATGCAGTGCTGTTGCTTTTAATTGATTTCAAGAATTGATAGCAGCCCAGAGGCAATGGTGGTTCACTGGTTCGCAGACTTACTTATAGCCAATTTTGACAGTCGTTTTGATTAAAAAAATATATATTCTTGTGAAGAATTCACAACAGCAAATTCTACATATATGGTTCAAGATCGGATCATAAGATGGTAGAGACAAGAAGCTTACCTGAAGAGAATCCTGCGGAAAGACAAAGGAAAAGCCATCATACACCTCGCTTTTGGTGCGCTTCAAGTCTAGCAGCGAGGGCTGGGCCGATAGCGTGACCGAGTGCGAATCATTCACTGCCAAACAAGAGCTCTTGTTCTTGTTCTTTCCGCCCTTAGGCGAGGCGCATTTCCCTCGAGGCTTGGCTTTGCCGCCGCAGGGGTTCCGGCTGGGCCTGGGCCGGATCTCGAGGGGTCGAATCCGGAGGAATACCTTGAGGTTCTCAGAGGAATCGGCAGATTGGGGTTCGGGGGATTTGGGGACGGGAGGAGGGATTTGGGGCGGATCGGGCTGGAGGATTTCGTCGAGAGGGAAGGGGGTGATGCCGTCGACGGCGGATGATAAGGAGGAGGGATCCGGAGCGGCAGCGAGAGGTGTTTGCTTTGCCCGTCGGGGAGGGTTTCGCCGGACGGTGGTGGGGGCACGATGAGACGAGGCGGGGGGAAATTCCATGGCTCGCTCTCTCTCTCTCTCTCTCTCTCTCTCTCTCTGCGATGGGTATTTTCTTGGGTTCTGAGGGTTCTCTTGGGCTCCTCGGTTTGTAAATTCAAGATGTATATGGGCGGGAGTCGGCGGAAGTGGGGTAAGATTATTTTCTATCTGCTTGACCAGCTGGGATCCACCGCCTCAGTGAGATGGGTCGAGGTGGGTGCATGAATTGGGGGTGCCAGTTGAGCGGGGTTGGAGTTGGACCCACGCGAGACCGACTGGTGCATTTCGCTAGTCCAGTCCGGATCACGAACCCAACCTACAATTTAAATTCGATCGCAAACTTTCCCTTTCTTTTAAATTTTTTTCATAAATATCCTTCTAAAAAATTTAAATTTATGAATACCTACTTAAAATTTATATTTATTTCTATACCATTATAAAATACTATTTTTGCACAAATGCTCCTAGTACAATGATTCTTCTAACACCATTAATAAAAACCATATTAATTTTAATTAAAAATAAAATAAAATTTTGAAATTACCTTTTTATCTTCCATCGCGATCGTCTTATAAATATTTTTTTACATATTTACCCATTAAAAGTATTTTAGTCATTTTAATTTGAAATCATTAATTTTTTAACGGCGTTAGATAATATGGGTTTATATAAAAAAACAAGAATTAAAAAAAAAAAGAGAGTAGCAAAATAAGTATTTTATAAGAGTATATATGCAAATATCAATTTTAGAAAGATATTCATATAAAATTTGATATTTAGAAGAGCATTCATATAAAAAATTCTTTTTTTTAATTATGAACATAACCGTATGCCGAACCTATTGTGTATGCAAGTCTAACAATGTGTTTCACAGCGAACTCATGATGAAGTATTGATGTTGCTGCCTCCCTTTTAACACTTTCTAGCTTTTCTTTTGCATGGTGGACATCCAACAAATATCCTTTAAAAAAAAATTGATGCCAATGGTAGAAGTGGCTATCAGCTTTGCCTACTGTATAGCTAGATTTGTTTGCGGTCAAACTGATTATTAGTAATCAAATCTCAATTCTGGTTCATTATGGATTTGCCGAATCATTTGTTGTGTACATGATAATTTTTTTTGTGCACAAGAAACTGACAGCATGAAGCATTTTCACAATTATAAGTAAATAAATCTCAATTCTGTTTTTCAGGCTTGAAGTAAACTTCAAATTCGAGCAAACTCGGCCCGGTCAAGTTTGGCTAAAAATAAGTATTGTGAGAACTTGTGCAGTTGTATGTTTAGTTCCACATTTGATAAAATCCTACTTTGTTGCAAATAGTATTGGAGCAAAATTGGTCAATGATCTATATAGATTAAGGGTCAATGCAACATGAGTCTATTTGAATTGACCATGATTTGAATAGATTTGGACTCTTGACCTAGAGATAATGCTAAGGATTAAATAGAGAGAGCATGTAAGGATTCATGGAGTCGTATGTTCAGTTCCATATCGATTGTATATTAGATAAATCTTGTACTTATATAAAGCCAAAAAATTTAAGTAATATCTTTTAGTTAGCCTTTTTTAGCATAAATTCTGGATTGTTATAAGTATATTGAAAAGCAATCCAATGACTAAAATCAATGAGCCCCTCTCTATTTTAACAATAAGGTGGCTTCATCATATTGTTATAGCTTTTTAGGTATAGACTTTGATTTTAGATGGTTTGATGAATTATGTTTAAGCTAGGTTCTTGAATTTGAAACTTGAGCCAAACATAGGTTGAGCTAGCTGCTGATAATTCAACATAAACAACATAGAAAATATAAAGAAAGATCTTACCAATATCATTGTTTATACCACTACCAGACCAATTGTAATCTAAAGAATGATACAACAAGGAAAGTACAAGTCAAATGTATGGTGTGGTCCTAAGAAGATGAGAGTTATCAACTTATTATGAGATTTTAGTAGAGTAGAATCTAAGGATGGTACTTATAACCATCTTCATCTTATTTATGACATAAAAGGAGTAGGATAATTACATCTATCTTTCCACTGCCTATGATGTGGAAGAAGAGATAGCACTACCAATCATGTATGACAATATTGGGCTATATGACAAATAATAGTAAGGACGCATGTCCAAAATGAGTTGTGGCACCCATTTTATTTTTTATGAGAAGCCACTTATAAATATTGGATAGTAATTTTAGAGAAAAAAAAAAGATCTTTTGACATCCAATATATCAATGTATTTTATTTTATCTTTACCTCACTATTTGTCAGTAGGACTTTATCTTAGAAGTAATATTAACTTAGATCTCTAGTACTATATAGCCCATGCTACAACTTATCCCAAACTCTTTTTCTCTATCAATGGTGTGATAATAGTAAAAGTTCACAAAAGTCAAGATAATTGGATTTAGGCTACTCTCATATTATTCCTTCATTAATTATTCTATTTTTGGCTGTTTTAATATCGGTGGCGTGCCTGCACATCTGCTATTGCTATCACTAAAAAAAATAGTCTTTTTCGGTACTTTTTAGAGCTTGTACCAATGCTTATAAGCATTGGTAATTTTTGCACCGACGCTTTCAGAAGCCGTATGCTAAATAATTACACACCTATCCATGAGATAAAGATACATCAGTTCCCTGCTGCACGAAGTCTCAAAGTCTGAAAACCTTACAACCATCAACTATAGGGAGGACTAACCACAGAACAGGATTTCCGAGAGGACACCAGTCCATAGATTTGCGTGAACATGGTCCTCAATTATTTCCAAGTCCTCCAAATTCGAAACCATGGAACAATTAGTAGCTTCTACCAGGGACACCCAAACAACAAGCACCTCCTGTGAGGCCTAATAGTCCCACATCGGAAAGACTCGTTCCAGAGCCTGGGCATATAAGGCGGGTGTCTCCTAATCCTGCAGACGCGTTTTGGGTGGAAAACAAAACCGGGGAGGGGTGAAAGACACTTGCGTGAAGCCCCAGAACCGGACAATATCTGGCAGGGGAGCCCCGTCTTCCCCCTTCATGTGGCCCCCATGTGGGCACTAGGTGCCTCACGTGCCTCGCAGAGGCGGGGGCGTGACATTTGGTATCAAAGCCGAGGACGGCTCTTGTCCGATGGTGGGAAGGGTGTGAGGCCCAATAGTCCCACATCGGAAAGACTCGTTCCAGAGCCTGGGCATATGAGGCGGATGTCTCCTAATCTTGCAGACGCGTTTTGGGAGGAAAATAAAACCGGGGAGGGGTGAAGGACGCTTGTGTGAAGCCCCGAAACCGGACAATATCTGGCAGAGGAGCCCCGCGGTCCCCCCTCATGTGGCCTCCACGTGGGCACTAGATGCCTCACGTGCCCCGCAGAGGCGGGGGCGTGACACCTCCTCTAGAGAATTTAGGTGGATAGACAAAATGAAAAATTATTCTACGGTCTAAAATAGAGAGACCATTCCTCCGCCACAAGAAGCAGCACTTCTTTAGGAAACCATGCAATGATACAAACCTTTCCCCTGAAAGAGGAAGGAGACGACGAAATTCCCACAGCAGTCATCTTGGATTCGTCTCCTCTCCTACGTGCATACTTACACATGGTCATTTCTATAGAAAGTAGGTAGAAACTATTTTCCAGACTTCTAATGTCCCCGTCTAATGATGATCCACAGAGGTTAGGATAAGATCATTAAGGCTTATGTCGTGCCAAATTTGCCATACTTTTCCAACCAAAAATAGTGGGACTAGATAAGGATGGCAACATGATGTATGATTCTTCTACATGATGTATGACCAGAATTAATCATGATAGAGATAAATAAAGGGTGTATGACACGTATGAATATTTTTTGCTCATAATATATGTTTGAGTAACGCTGAGATTTCTCCAGTCTTCTATGTGCACAACTTCTTCTTCTTTTTTTTTCTTTTTTTTTTTTTTTTTTGCTAGTGCGGGTCGATCATACCCGGCGAGAGCGGATAGACCCAATAAAGTCGAAAAATAAAATACCTCAGAGTGCCAAGGGCAACTCCCCATCACCAAGCCATAAGGTGTCTCCGGAGTGACAAGCTACAAACGCAGCTACCCAATCCGCAGCACCGTTACCTTCACGGAAAATATGCGTGGCCTGAAAAGCCCATCCATCCCTCGCCATGGCCCAGATGTCCCGGAGCAGGGGATGGTCACACCCGCCACCCCTCGGATCCCCCTGGATCCAACTAATAACGGTGGCTGAGTCGCCCTCCAGGATGATAGACCTAGCCCGTAGGACGCATCGGGCATAACGAACGCCTGCCCAGGCTGCACTCAGCTCCGCACATGGAACCGAAGTATCAAATAACTGCCTGCCACCAGCAGCCACGACCCTAGCAGACGGATCCCGAATAACAAAACCCGCGCCTCCCCTCAAACCACCATCCAGAACAGACCCATCAAAGTTAACCTTAAGGAAACTCGGGGGTGGGGGTTCCCAGGTGAAAAACACCGTACGGGATACTGCCGAGGCAGGGTGGGAACCCCAGATGTCCCGAGCTGTCAAGGTCCCTCCAACAGGACTAGTAAAACACAGCTCAGCCGCCCGAGCGCAAGCACTCTCGACCACGAATCGCAGTGACATGCGTCGTTCACCAAACAGGCGAGCGTTCCTGGCCAGCCAAATCTGGTAGGCAAGACAGCTCGCTCGAATAGCCGCCTGACGAAGCACTGGGGACCCCGATCCCTGACGCATGGCCTGTAGGAACATATCCCTGCAACGCCATACCCCATGTGGGACCCCTGCCAGACGCCAAGTAGCCCTAGCCCATGTGCACCGAAATAGGGCGTGGTCCACCGTCTCGGTGGCACCACAAGCCCCACACAGCAGTGGGATCCTCACACCCCGACCGCCGAGAACAGCACTCGTAGGAAGACGGTCCCAGGCCACCTTCCAGAGGAACAACGCTACCCTCGGATGGAGCCCCAATCGCCAAATCCAGGCGCAATCCGGACCAGGCTCACTACCTCGCCTAAGGAGACGGAAAAGGTCACCCATCCTAACCCGGGACCTGGTCGAGGAGCTCCACACACGAACATCGGGTCCGCCACTCTGTGGTAGAGGGAGTGAGCGAACCCGCTCCGCCAAATACTGCCCGAAGAACTTGGCCAACCGAGTCTCATCCCAGCCAGCCACCCCGGGAGTCATGAGATCACAAACTCGAAGACCCTCCCCAGCCTCAACACTAACCGTAGTCGGCCAAAGCCGCAAAGGAAGATCGTCGACCCATGGGTCCCTGGCAACATCGATACTACACCCGTCGCCGATCAACCATCGGGTGTGACTAGACACTAGCGGCAAATACCGCGCTATCTCGCGCCATAGAAAGGAGCAACTCCGCCCTCCTCGGGCCCAGCCCTCTGGGCCCGCCCGTCCATAGCGGCTAGTGATGATCCGACTCCAGAACCCCCGCGGCTCCAGAATGACTCGGGCGGCATGCCGGGCAAGGAGCAGCTCTCGTCTCTCGAGGAGAGATACCACCCCTAGACCACCCTCGCTGAGGGGAAGGCATATGCTTTCCCACGCCACCAGGTGCACCCCCCGACCTCCTCCATGTGAGCCCCATAGGAAACCCCGAAAAAGTTGCTCAATCTTCAGTAGAACAGACTTTGGCACGACCGTATTTGCCATAAGATAGATGGGCATAGAGCTCAAAACTGATCGAATCAGCGTGACTCTGCCCATCATCGACAGGGATGATGCCCGCCACCCCTCTAGTCTACCCTGAACCCGCTGCACCAGTCCAGTACACTCGGACACACGCAATCTCCTACCCGAGATCGGAACACCCAGATAGGTCCAGGTACCATCCTGCTCGGGCATCACCAGAATCCTCCGGATCCTCCGTCGAACCACGAGTGTCGTACCAGGGCTAAAGGAAATGGAGGATTTCTGGACATTCACTTTCTGACCAGATACAAAGCAATAAGCAGCCAAAACCCTCCTGATGGTCTGAGCATCCACAACGCGGGCCCGAGTCATGAGGAGGCAGTCATCAGCAAAGAGTAAATGTGATATCGGCTGGGCCCCAGGAGCTGGGACGTAGGCCCCTAGCTCACCGGCAGCACATACATCCCGCAGCGAGCGAGATAAGACATCAGAGCAAATAATAAACAAGTATGGAGATAGCGGGCATCCCTGCCGAAGCCCCATAGTAGATCTGAAGAAAGGAGATGGGGAACCGTTCACTAAGATAGAAAACCTCGGTCCCCGAACACACCCCATAACCCACCTAATCCATGTCTCATGGAACCCCAAACTCTCCAAGGCTAGCCTAAGGAAGCTCCACCGGATTCTATCGTAAGCACGTTCCATATCCAGTTTAACAGCCATCAGGCAGTGTTGCTTCGGGGCCCGTCGAAGATCCCACATCATCTCTTGGGCCACCATGACATTGTCTGAAATATTCCTACTACCCACAAAAGCACCCTGCTCGGGACAGATAATGTCAGCAAGGAAGGGCTTCATACGAATCATGAGTATTCTTGCGACAACTTTATATAAAGTTGTACACAGACTAATCGGCCTAAAGTGGCTCGGCTCGACCGCATTCTGACGCTTAGGTATAAGAGTGACAAAAGTAGCCTTCCAATCGTCAGGCATCCCAGCCCGCCTAAAGAAACACAAGACCGCTTCCACCACTGCACTCCGTACGATACCCCAATATCTCCGGAAAAAGAAAGGTGGAAAACCATCTGGGCCCGGAGCCCTATCCTCCCCTAGAGCCCAAATGGCCTCACGCACCTCTCCCTCCGTAACAGGTCGAACCAACAAAGCGTTCTCGATCATACCAATTTGGGACTCAGCCCTCGGGAGCTGGCCCGCAACATAAGACCCACTGTCCTCCGTCCAACGAGATCGAAAGAAGTCGAACAGAATACGGCTAATATCTGAATCGCCCTCCACCCGATGGCCCTGGTCATCCTGCAAGGACCGGATCATATTCCGCTGCCTTCTGATGACCGTAGAGCGGTGAAAGAAACTAGTGTTTCGGTCACCCTCTCTGACCCACTGGATTCTGGATTTCTGTCTCCAGAAGATCTCATGTTGACGCAGGATCGAGTGATGAGCGGCGAGCAGTCCCCGGAGGCTAACCATATCGGCCTCAGGGAGCACACCCACCTGATCTTCTCTACTTTGAAGGTCAGCAATCGCAGCCTCCACACCTTCCAATTTTCTAAAGATATCACCCACGACCTCACGATTCCACCGCCGCAGCCGTCGCTTAGTCAGTTCCAATTTACGTGAGACCCTCTGCATGGCGTCGCCGCGAACCGGCAGACCCCAAGCTCCTTGGACAATGTCCCAGGATTGAGGGATGGACAGCCAAACCTTCTCGAAGCGGAAGGGGCACTGGTAACTAGAGCCCGCTGCCGTCGAAACCAGCAACGGGCAATGGTCCGAAGCAATACGGGGTAAATGGCTAACCCTGTAGGAAGGAAATCTAGTGAGCCAGTCAGCAGAAGCAACCGCCCTATCAATCCGCTCCCACACTCTGGCACAACCAGACTGGTTATTACACCACGTGAATTGCGAGCCGGAAAAACCTAGATCAACTAGGCCATTTCTCGAGATGAAGTCGCGAAACTCCCTCCTGTCCACGGAATCAGTAAACGCCCTCCTTCCACGTTTCTCACTCCTCTCCAAGATACAATTGAAATCACCCACAATCACCGTCGGAAATCCCTGAGCGATCAAGTGGGTAAGCTCATCCCACAGCACCCTCCTAGTCCGATGGTCAGTACTAGCATACACACCGCTCAATATCCATGGAGCACCGTTAGGTTCCGAAATAATCATCAGGACCTGTTGGGCACAGTTATGGAAAACATCGACTGTGGCCACACCCCGCTTCCACAAAGCCACAATGCCCCCGGACAACCCCTGGGATTCAACCACATATGACTCCCACTCAACCTCAAAATGCCGTAATACACGATCCAGACCTCTACCAGACAGTCATGTCTCATAGAGAAGGCAGATCTCTGGACTATGGATCTGAACCAACCTCCTGAAAGATGACATAAAAGCTGGCTTAGCCGCCCCTCTACAATTCCACGCAAGAATCCTCATGGGGAAAAGTCCGAGAGATCGGCCGCAAGCACATCCACCCTCTGGGCCATAGGGTCCATCGCTGCCTCGTGATGAGGAACATCCCGCAAACCCTCATCCACACTAGGCCCGGACACAACACGCAACACTGCCGCCCGAACCCGCTGAACGACTGTCGAGTGATCCGTAGACCTGCTCACCGCCTCCTCGGAGACACTCGAGTCGCCTAGCCCAGGCTCTACAGGTGCAGGTGCATCCCGCATCGGGCAATCTACACCGACTGAAAAATCGCTGGTCATGGTCGGGGTGCCCAAATCAGGCCCGCTCGAGACACCATCCCCTAGTCCCACATCCACCGCTAGGGAACCTAGAATGGTAGGGATCTCGGACGATGAGGCAACCCCCAAAGCCCGGGCACTGAACTGGAACCCAGGCTCACCCGCCAGCTCGGCCCGTGGATCGGGCCCAGTAGCAGGCCCATCTGTGGACCCCATAGGGCCCACATGGGCTGGGAACAGTGGAAGGCCCCCGCCCACAGGGGCCTTCCCAGAATCCTCCGCACGGGCCCCAGCCAAGCAGGGCCACGCCAAACCCATCGCGCGACGGGCCTAGGAGCCCATCGCGCGAAAACGGCCATGCCTCCCGCGGGGCTCACGTGCCCCGCGACCTCCCCCGTGGCCCACGCGTCCCACACCCTGCGGGCGGCCCGCATCAAGCAGCGACCTAGAGTATCTGGACCGCTTCTTGGAACCAATGGTCAACCCGGTTTCCGAGTCCACTCGTCCCACGAGTGAGTCGCCGGACATGTCGACTCGGGAGTCATCTTCCTGCCTACCGGGAACCGGGGCCCCCTCCGCCGGCGGGGAGTGGCGACGGGCCACTTTACTTGGCTTTTGCCAGCCCTCAAGATCCGGCGGGGACACCGGAAGCCTGGGCGAGGCAACCGGCGAGGGCGGCCGAGATGGGGGCGCTCCGACTGAAGGCTCAGTCGTCTTCCCCGGCTGCGGCTGCGGCGGACCTTTCTCCCGCGTCTGCCGCGCACGGGTCGTCACCAACCACGGGCCGTAGAGCGACCCGGGGATCTCCTCCCCCGAAGGGCAACCATCCGCCGGTGCCGGAGCCCCAAATCGGCACCCTGACTCAAGGTGTCCGATCCGACCGCACCGCACGCAAAAGTCCGGTAGACTCTCGAAGACGAACGGCTGCCAGAGGGCCTTCGTCTTCCGAGTATCCGGATGCCAGGGAGGAGGGGCTCAGAGGCGTCAATCGACACCTTGACCCGCGCAAATCCCATAGCTCGGCGCTCCTCTGTAACTCGGTCCACCGCCAATGGTCGCCCAGCCTTGGCCGCAATCTCCAGAAGAGTCGACGTCGACCAATACTCTGGAGGGAGCCCAGGCAGCCGAAGCCAGACCGCCACCCTCTGCACCGGATATTCCCTGGGTAGAAAGTCCGGCGTCCACGGCTCCATGGCTAGGAGCTGCCCCGCCACCACCCAGGGCCCTTCCGATAGGGCGCGATCCCGAACCTCCAACGATCGGAAACGTAGAGCAAAGTGGTCGTCGGCTAAAGACACCGCCACCACCTCCCCTGGTTTCCTCAGTCGGGCGGCCACATCCTTGGCCACCCACTCGACCGGCACCCGCCGACCGAGGCTCCGGCCAACGAGCGCTAACCCTTCCCATTCCCGGCGAGCAGCCTCAATGGGCTCCACCGGGAGCTCAAACACCGACAAGAAGTGGTGGCTCAGGCGAGCCACCTCCGTCTCAGTCAGTCGGTGAGTGACCCATGGAGCCGGCCGCGCCCGGCCAGCGGGTCTCTCCCCTTTCTTTACCGGATTCGTACCTTTGCCTTGCGCTACAACCTCCGCCCACGTCCTTGTCGTCGCCGCCGCAGCCGTCTCCGTCAGGTCTTTGCCTTCCGCGGACGACGGCCCCGATGACTGCTCCCCTGCCGGACCCGTCGACCCCTCCATCGGCTCCTTCCCCTTTCTCCTGGCCATGGGAGACCTGCACACAAGAAGCAGACCAAACGACAAACCCTCCTCACCGCACAGGCCCGGCCAGCAGCAGCTCACCGACCACCGGCGAAGAGAGCCGTTGGGTTGACAGAGCTTTCTCGCTCCTCAGCGCTTTCTCTCTCCTCAGAGCTTCTCACTCTAAAGAGCCGTTTACAGTTGGCGTTTTTTTAGCTCTTGCACAACTTCTTCACTACTAACACGAAAACGGGTAAGCTTGACCCTAAGTTCATTAAAATCTTTTCAGTATAAGCTGGCCGCAGTCGGAGTCCTGTGTTAAAGGACCGGCGGTGAGTGATGAAACATAATATACAAGTTGGAAACAAAACGAGTGATCCAGCAACCGGCTGCATAGGAATCCAGGCGAGCCAATTCCAATCAGCCAATTTATAGCTGCACTATTGCATCGGATGGTTGTTTGGCCAAACAAATCCATGATTTAAATTGTCTTGTTGCTAGACGAGTGTTAATTAACTAGCTATTGTATGTTCCAATCTTTTTTCCTTTTGCCTCTCTTGTATTTATTGTACGTTGTGGCTTCTCAAGGCTGCTCTCCTTTTGGATGTTTGCATTTTTAACGAGCTAGGGACGGTTTCTTTAACTTCATTTTCATTAAACAAGGAGTTTATCAAAACAAGATATACAGAAATACTAAATATTGTTAACACTTTTGACATTAAATAATTGTTGCTGCCAATATACGTTATGATTACGACTTACAAATTAAACATTTGTTGTTTAATCTATTACTTTTTATTACAACAAAGGTGCTGTAGAATTGTGCTTTGTTCAAAGATAATGCCATAATGGCGGCCACATGTTTTTTTTCATAAAAAATGATGACGAAAGTTATTCATGTCTGAAAGCACTTCTTAAGACTCAAACAGGAAACTGGACTCGTCAAATCTTCAAAACCTTTGGCAGCCGCTGCAGTGTGATGCCGTTGTTAATTAAATCTATGAGTCTTGATTGAGAGGATCAAGGGGGTTTCGGGTCAACCCTGCCCATTTTCTTTAGAACTACCTTCCTTGTCAGAGCAGAAAATCTGGCTGGGATTCTGGTTGTAGCACCACCATAGGCCAGCTAGTTTCTCCCGACAAGACTTGACTTCGCCGAGGAAGGTAAGCGAAAAGAATCCTGTGAGTTCTTCCCATGATCTTGGGCTCATTCAAACCATGCTTTCCTCGCTACAAAATGGAAACAGACCCAAGTATTCATTTTCCACTCATCTAAGAAAAAGTCCAAAACCATTCATTTCAAACAAGTTAATCCGAAACATGCATGTCCTTCCACCGCTGTTCTTTCCAGGCAACCCCCCAGTTTATGCTTTGGTTTTCACGTGGGCCTACTGTGTTTCATAATGGGGAATGACGTGGCACGAGAAGGTTGGCCTAGCCAATCCGGGAAGGAGATGGGAAGATGTCATCCTTGTGCAATACCGGACCCACATATGGAAAAAGAACTTACTGGTTTGGTTTGGAGGGAGAAGCGAGCAGAAAAATGAAATGTTGGTATGCGTTTTCTCATTTAATATTTCCTTGGAGTCAACCATGGGAGGACAGATCGATGGACGTAGAAGCTTCTGCCTACCTAACCCAGCCGGAAAGAAGAAGAAGGCCACATATATCTATATATGTATAAATTTAATGTTAATTTAAATATCAAAGATTGGACTGAAGAGGTAAATTAATCTTACCTTCGTTATGCTGGTCGATACTGACGTTGTTGAAACGCAGCTGGGCAAAGACTCTCTTCCTAGAACTTAATTTCTTTATTTTAATAAAAAAAAATTGGACTAAGCAGTCACGAGGTTTCGTCTTAGCCATGGAGGGTTACCCTTTTGTCGTGTTTGATGACTTATTCATAATTTGATTTGTTAGACTAAATGCAAGGATAACTTATAATGAGTTATTGGCAACTAGAAGTTATCATGATGCTGCGACGTCATACATGTGGAGGGATAGGCGGTAGCAATTAGAAGGTGAGAGCAAGTTATATTTTTCATTTTATGCATGGTCTTAAAAATTGTGCACCTCACTTTGACAGTAGTTCTCTACCATCAAAATGCCACCATGCCCCGCACATTCACGTCGTGGGCTTAAATGCTTAAATATTGTTAAGACCATGCATCAATGTGACAAGTACCTATTCCATGGGTGCAAATCCTTAAAGCTGATTTGTTTTGCTGATCATGCATATAAAATGATGAGATGGTTGGTCACTTCGCCAATTTTTTCTTAGATTATATAGAGACCATGGGACAAACTCATAGATAATTCATGTATTATGAGATTCGCTAATTAAGATAAACTTTATATAGATGATGCTCCATAGTTGTCCTTAGAGAGAACTGATACAGAAAATATTAGCGGAGCGTAAAACAGAAATATAGAAGAAATATAAAAAGATCTTAATTCAAGAAGCGAGATTACATTACAGGCCAGTAATGTCCATAAAATTTTTGAGTGAATTTGGTGGCTAAAAAGACCTGCTGTTTGCTTTTCTAAAGACCCACCAAATTAGAAGCATATGTGCTTGTGATTTCAGTGGCAAAAGGATGAGGAATTACTATGTGCAAGGCTATATTGGTGCATGCCATCAATCAGCTAGCGATACGTATTTGCATGGGTTCCATTTATACCATGCTCGTTTCAGTGATTAGCCCTAGCAGTACACCTAGACCATTGGGTACATACTATAATTTTTCCAATGGGACCTCTTGTTTAAATAAACCAGTGCACATTTAAGGAATCACTAAATTCAAAACTATGTGCCCTCCTATTACACACACAGTGTCAATTTAAATTTAATGGAAGAATAAAGTAATCATAAATAAACTGTAATCAACCCGTGGGCAGCCTTGTGAGCATCCCACCAAGCTCCACAACTTATGGTAATTAAGAAACACATTTGTTTGAAAAACCAATCATGTCAAATCTCTGAATTCTTCTTCAAGGATCACTTCATAAGGCAAATGTACAGTATTATATATTCAAACAATAAAGTAGAGAATATTCTGGTCCGCTGTTGACCCGGCTGCCCTTGTGGAAACTTAGTTCTATCTCCTGCGGGTCCCAAGAGTCCAAGACTTCCTGATAGAGGACAAAACATCATTAAGCATTGACACCGCACCAGACGGAGGGCAACATATAGAACATGTTTTGTTTTCGATTAATAACAAGAAATTAACGTAATGACAAAATTATATTAACCATCAATTTAAGCCTTTGGATCAGGTTCTCATGAGAGTCCCCACCCAACCTAAAGGTGAAATCACTGTTAATCTCTGACATAACATCGGATAAAGGGCAACGTATGGAACGCGTGATCCGTTTTCAGTCGAGTGCCCTATATTTTTTTGTTGTTGGGTTTGGGTAATTGATAGCATCACTTTGTCCAGATATTTGTTTCATCCTTCTATTTTGATAGGTTACCTAACCTTCTAACCATCGGCTTGCCTCCTTTCACCTTCTTGTCCATTAGCCTATATGAATTGAATGAGACAGGCCCCAAACTGTCCACCAAAAAGACTTGCAGAAAGAGCAAATGGATGACAAGGTTTTTTAGCATCTTTTTTCTCTAATTAAATGTTAATATAACCAATAAAATATTTATGAAACCTAACGAGAACTAGTAAATAGAAGGATCGATCAAGCACCTCTTGATAGAAATCCATGTCTTTCTTTTATAAAAAGATCACAGCTAAACAATAAAAGTGCAGTATTCTGTTCCAACAATTCTACAGAAAGAAGAGAAAAGCAGGATTTATCATATAATCCTTTTTTTTTTTCCTTTTGAATGCTCCATCTCAACAAGGCTAGGAGACTAATAATTAAGCACTTCATTTCATTTCATCTCAACGGCTCTATAATCCAAGACTCCAGTTCGGAGCTCAAGAATGCCGTTACACTTGCACTCCTGGCTCTTCTGCAGCCCCAAGCTGCAGGAGAGACAAAGTCTCATCTCCTCCTTGATGGGTTGCACTGATTTATTTTGTTGGAAGGGAGGGCTTATAGACAGCTCTAAATTTAGATCCGGGCGCTTGTATCGCTGCCATGATGATGAGTCCTCGCTGCTGCTGCTAGCCTTCTCTTCCTCGCGCTGAAGAATTCCCCCATCCTTCTCCTCTCTCTCAGCAAAACTGATAATGAAGTCCGACGGAGGTGCATGGATCGGACGGTGCGTGGCGGGGTCAATTCCCCGATTCACCAGCTTCCTTCTGATGTGTGTGTTCCAGTAGTTCTTTATCTCGTTATCCGTCCTCCCTGGCAACCTTCCTGCTATAAGAGACCATCTGTGGGAAATTATAAAAGTTGTTGATTAGCGAACATGATATCAAATCAACTGCTGATATATTAAATATTGTTATAATATGATTGTGAATTTCTTTTCTAAATTAAATCTATCTGCATGCCTTGGGATGGTAGGCTTGGCAGACCCTTGCGTTCCAGTGCATATAGAAGCCAAATGGTTTTAAGGAATAATAACCTCCAAGGCCCAAAGGCAACCATGCAATAAAGTTGTAGGCTTGCAGCACCAATTAATACAAACCAAAAGAAACTCGTCTCCAACCCTAAGATGAGCGAAGGAGCTGCATATGACTCCAAGTATTGCCATCATCAATAGCGCTCCTTAATTAGCAGGTGTTCCTCTGAATGTTATTGTGAGTTTTAGGGGATTGCTTACTTGTTGCCGAGGAGGCTATGGAGCTTGATGATGAGTTCGTCCTCTTCCTCGGTGAAGTTACCACGCTTGAGATCGGGGCGCAGGTAGTTTATCCAGCGGAGGCGGCAGCTCTTGCCGCAACGAAGCAAGCCGGCAGCCTTGGGGAGAGAGCGCCAGCATCCCTCGCCGTGAGCCCGGATGTAGGCGATCAGACGGTCATCTTCCTCCTTGGTCCATGCTCCCTTGTTGGTGTGAGCCTTCTCGCAGCACGGTGACCTTCCCATGGGCTCTATGGTTAATTAA
Source organism: Phoenix dactylifera (assembly GCF_051530095.1). Classification (NCBI taxonomy): domain Eukaryota; kingdom Viridiplantae; phylum Streptophyta; class Magnoliopsida; order Arecales; family Arecaceae; genus Phoenix; species Phoenix dactylifera. The sequence goes on from NC_143195.1 coordinate 36,704,801, forward strand.
GCTCCTCCTTTCTCGAGAGTTTCCTCCTCTTGGGTGGTGGGAGCCTGGGAGGTGGGGATATATAGGCGTTTGACTTGGAAACAAGGAGGAGGGGTGGGAGTCTTGTTCTCCTAGAAGCGAGTTGGTGAGAAAAAGCAGGTTCCGGGAGCGAGAGGATTGCAGGCATCTCTCTTCCCGTCCCATGCAATCACCATCATCCCACATATATATGATGTCGCTTCGCCACTTCAAAAAGGCACAACCATTGCGGTGTGCCCAACCAACAATATAGACAAAGCATAGCGGCATGCGACCACAGTAGGTGTGACCTAAAGTTGGCTGGAATGACAACGGCCTGACTAAGGCCGGCCTGTCGGATAGCATACTAACCTTTTCATCATATTTATTGCCATAATTTATGCATAACTGTTTTTTTTTTGGCGATGCATTAAATTAAATATGAATAGATCATACAACCCAAAAAAAATAAAATCTAAAAATATTGAATAGGAAGATTACCCGAGGAAACCCATATATATATATATATATATATATAGCATTGATCTTGTGTGGTTAGATACCATCTAGTCAGTAGCATTATTAATCTTATATGCGAGGCGTCAATAGAGAACAATTAGCGCGTCGGTCTCTCACAATCCCGTAATTTTGGATGCAGACTACCATCAACAAGTGGTGGAATGGAAAATCATCGGACGGTCGTTATAAAGTTACCATCTAAAAAAATTTGTGAAGCTCCCAATATATATATATATATATATATATATATATATAGCATATTTCAATCCCTCCCAGGACGTATGCAATTCTGCTGTTAGAATTGTGGTACTAAAAATTCTGCCAATATGTATATAGCATAACTCGCCTCTTCAAGATGTGTGCATGTAAAAGTTGGTATTACGTACAAGTGAATGTTGTTAGCTAATGCACTACCAGAGAAGTTCTTTTATAGTCGTATGAGAAATTTGGGATCAAATTACCCCTTTATTTAATTTCTAGGGGCTAGAAGTGTCGGGGAAGAGCAACCTCTATTCTGCAATCCAAAATTATCTAACGGCAGAACCTAAAAGCAGGCACAGTCAATAAAATTAGAAAAAGTGTCCCACTTCCTCTATTATTTTTATAAAAAAATTATACATAGCAGGGATGAGAGTGGATAGGATAATATCCATTCCGATTTATTTTCATATCTAAAATTATTTGGATATGGATAGAAATTTGAGCATCCGATTAATATCGATATCTGTATCTATATTTATCAAAAAAAAATGGATATGAATAGACAACTATACAAATCGTATCCGAATATTTGATTTTATTTCTAATCCAATTTAATTTTATATAGCACTCATAAATTTTTTTAAAAAAATAAATGGCCATCTTAATATGCTATTGACTTGATTTATCATTTACTTAGTAATATATTTGATTCTATGGTAATAAAGTTTAATTATCTGACTTATATTCATATTTATATCCATATCCAATTAAAATAAATATAAATATAAATTTTTACATATGACTAACAGCTGTATTTGTATTTTTTAAATAAAATAAATATAGATATGGAAATATTAGTAGAAAAAGGTCACCATACATAGGAATTGTATTACCATATTTTGGTTCTAATTTGAGCAGCTTGGAAAGATCTTTGTTATGAAGATCTATTTTAATTTCTTGGCAAATCATTTGTGGCAATGTTGAAAGAGTCCTTGTTTGGACAATATCATTCCTCGCCACTCAGGATGATAGGATGGGTTTTGTTTGGTTAGAACCAGATTTATTGGATGATGAGATGGATATATAATAGAAAATGCAAAGATTAACCCTTCTTAAAATCAAAAAAAAAGAAAAAAAAGGATAATAAAAAAGGATGCCTGTTCTTTTTCGGCATTGTTTATTTTCTGATATGATTGGCTGTACTCAAATTTGATGGACCTAAACCATCTATTTTTAGCAAACAAAAAAAAAAAAAACCCCGCAGCGTATGATGTAATTAATGCAAATATACTTCTATTTATAAGACCTACAATTCAAATGATTATTGGGTAATCCTCGACCATTAAGAGAGGTGGTCGCAATGTGAACCCCTCCATTTTCCATACCAAAAAATCTTGCTCGAGTCTCTATCGCACCTGCGTAATCAATGGCGCGGGCCATTGCCTTCCTGGGTAGTTGCTTAAAACTGGACCAGCAATTAGGTGTTTGTCGAGAAAAATATAAAGAACCATCCCCACAATTTGGACATCCATCTGGGTGGCCTTTTTTTGGAGCCTCCCTTGTCATCAAAAAAACAATTGGACATCCATGATTGAGACTATACAACTATCCACGATGTGGAGGACTCATGCCAAATCATCATCTACCAAACCATACCAACATTACGTTAGGGACTTATCTAATCACTATGTTTGTGCTATAAAAAAGTACATGGTTACATATTGCTAAAAGTTTAGGAAAAAATGATGCATTCTTCTAGAAGCTTTAAAAGGTGGAGAATGGCAGGGTAGGGAAAAGTTGTGGTTAACGTGCGAGCTTTGGTTACCTTCCACTTGTTCCACATGCTGGTGGTGCAAGTCTAGGCGGAGGTGGGGTTAGGGAGGAGGTTGGTTGCTCTTTTTCTCGTCATTATCTCTCTTTTTGTTAAAGATCCCACCCTTTCAAAGGTGCATATTTTATTTCAATATCTCGTGGGCTATAGAAACTAAGGATATTTTTGGTTGGAGGGAGTTGAACTTTAGAATGAAAATAGAACTAAGTGAGTCCCATTCCAGCGATTCAGTTGATGAGAGTCTCATTTCTATTCGAACTCCAAAAGAATAGAAATATGTCTCAATTCTTCAAAATCTAATTTTTACTTTTTTTTAATATTTAAATTATATTCCTATTTCGGTCATTAAGTAGATGTATAGAGATATAGTTATTTTGATTTCTATTTCAACCCATTTTAATTCTAATTCCAGGCGCAAAGCAAATGCATCCTAAAAGCCAAGGTTACACTTAAATTTTTTATGCTTGTCGGATACCGAGTACGTTCCTTTAATTATTTATTCTTGTTGGATACCTAGTATGTTTAATATATACCTGATCACTTGGGTCAATCAAGTTTTGGGAAAATGACAAAGTATAATGATCCGATTGGTAAGACACTACATAAGAAACTAAATTCTTTGCTGCATTCACCAGCAATGGATGAAAGACGAACTACTGCAAAAGAACTGTCGAGGAAACATGGAACTATTATTTGAATTTGGAATGCCCTTCTATAACCTGATGAACACCTTATATTGGTATAGTTTGAAAAGTTCCCTCCAGCTAGAGCTATATGCAAACAAGACCGGAAGTAAACCCTATTTCTAAGAGTCTCCATACTTCCAAAGAAAACCACCCAATCATTAACAGTTTAAATACGAGTTAAAACTTTGAGGTAAGGAATGGATAGGCTTGGAGAAATGGGTTTTCCTTCCTCTCTCTCCTGAGCAGTAGGTATAGGCGTTGTCCATGGGCTTTTACTTGACGCTATGATATGCCACCTGCCCCTAACTGATTTGGTGTTGCACCAATGCTCTTCTAAAATGGACGACCTGGGTGCAATGTAGACCTGTTAACGGGCCCCCAATACCTTTTGGACGGGCTCTGGCTAAAGATTTGGGAGTGCCAGACCGGACTGGGCCTGAAAACTAGGCCCGTTTAATAAATGAGCCGAGCTTGGGCTTGGGGATTAAAGCCAAGACTCGAACCTGGCCTATCTTGAATTCTTTATTTTGCAAGAATTATTTGTTTACATTTAATATGTTTGTAGATCTAATTGATAATTACTGTTGAAATATGAACTTAATAAAGTTTAGTTTTTTATATTAGTTATTTTAATATTATAATAAAATTAAAAATGTGCATAAAGTCTGTGGTTTGGCCTGGAGCTTGTAGCCATGAAAAAAGCCCGGCTTAGGCCTAGAAGGTAGGCCCGAAGGGTGGGCAAGGCCAGGATATGTGCCTGAGAGAAATATGCTCATCTTTGGATAGGGCTGGGCCGAGCTCAGCCCATCGTGAAAAGATACCGCTGGCCAAAATGACCCAAAGATAGGCAGTTAGGTACCAACTTTGTGTCGTGCATTTAAGGAATTGGCTTCTCTGGTGAACGGCTTCCGTTGTCGGGCCCCCTTAAATAGAGGAAAGGAAGCTTTCCAAAAAGATTCTCCCAGAAAAAATAAGGTATTCTGATTTTAATGGACAGCTGATCCTGTTTCATTTGCTTTTATTGTGCCAAGTACTCCTCGAACTCCCTCAATTATATTATGGAGTCATTTGGAACAAGTTGTGGTGCTATGAGTTCAAGAGAGACTGGAGGGAAGAAAAGGAATCAAATAAATGCATACAAATGTGGAAGTTAGAGAACAGTAATTCTTCATAAAACCACTTTAAGTGCAGCATCTCCTAGACAAAACGAAAAAAAAGGCATACAATTTAGCTTGGATCCGTGATGTTTAATGAAAGAGTTTTGCGGGAAAATAACAAATATATAGAAAAATACAATGATAACTTTTTGTTAATGAACACGACAAATTTTATTTGAGTATATAATTCAAGCGAGCTAAATTATTGCATGTCAAGCCTATGTGGCTCCAAAATCAAGCTTGGACAATATTGCAAAACAATCTGAAAATTTCATATCCCCAACACAAATTATTCATTTCTGATGATATTTACCGACCAAAACTGTACAATAATTCCTACGAATCCGAGCCAGTGCTTGCGGGCCGCCGGTGACACAAGAATACTACTGCATTGCGTTTCTCAAGTGGAAGTGAACATGGGCAGCCATATTTGATATGGCTCAAGCAGGGATGTCATGCAAAAAATGTAGAGCAACCTAGAATCTCATCCAAAAAATACTGTTTGAGTTACTTAGTTCTGTATAAATATTCAAGATTTATCCAACAAATATCTGACAAAAGACTAAATATATGCCCGCACGAGTCTTCACATATTCTTCCAATTTAAGCTAGGCATCCTTACCAAGTTAAGGGTCCAAATCAATTCAAATTTAATCATAAGCACCACGATCAGCCCATGGTCAGCAACAATGATCTTGTGCTGCAGTGTTCTCTAGTCCACATAGGCCATGAGCAAGGTCCGCTTTGATACTATTTGTTATAATCCAAGACTTTATCCAAAAAGGCTAGTCTAAAGATTATTTGAGTTTCTTAATCTTATATAAGTGCTTGAGTTCTACTCAGCAAATAACCGATGTGAGACTAAATATATATCCACGTAAGTCCTCACATCAACATGGAAATAATGTAGCCCCAAGGTAGGTATATCTTTCTATGGTTACGAAGAGAAAAAGTAAAATTGGGGAGGAATAATTAAGCAATTTATGGGTGACAGATTTCAAAGATCAGTCACTCATAAAGAAAATTCCAAATATGAAAGCCTCCAAAATCACAATCAATAATGAGGCTGGCAAAAAAAAAAAAAAAAGCTCTAACGATCAAGGTATTTCTGAAAAGTCTATAGGAGGAACAAGAAGTTTTGCAACTAGGTATATTTGGCATATTCCAAGGTTTTGAATTCCAGTTCGTTGATGATCATAACTTGTTGCAACATAATATATGAAATTTTACTTTTAGTTGTTGGAAAAGTAAAAAATAGCTGTTGAGGTGTTGTGAAAGTGTAATGAATCCACCTAACGGGTCCATGGGCAAAACATTTCCTGCCCATTTTTAATTTGAGACACAATAGATAACTATCGAAAAATATAGAAACATAGAATAGTAGAAAATCATTTTTATCACAACTAACTAGCTAATACAGTAGAAAGCCTAAAATTATGAATCATCTCATATCTCAAAAGATTCTCAGAGAGAAATAGCGAGGATGAATAATTCAAATAAAGACATACAAGGACATAAAATCAGGTTTCATTTTGATTCATGGATGTAGAGAATATAAAAATATATGGTGGTAAGCTAGAGACGTCAACTAGTATCAGTTACTACTCTTATTTTGCTTTGGTATTTACAAGTGAAATATCTGCAATTATATAGAAGAACGGTTGTGAAAATAGAGAGATCAATAGCACATATAAAATCAAAAAAAAGAGGGGGCAGCAATGCAGTGGAAACTCTATAGTTATGTGAACTAATGCATATGTCGAGGTCATATTTATTTACCTTTCATAATTAACAGGGCGAACTGCAGAAAATCAAGTCGCAGTAAACCAGTTACTGAGTTGATCCATGCCAAAGTCTGATCTTTGACGTCAACTGAGTTGGAACCAACCAAATTAAAGCGCAAAAGTTTACCTAAAACAACACAGTACTAGTTCCAATACAACTTGGTCTGACACAAACCAGTTCAAATGGAAAACCTGTGAGTTCAAATGTCAAGTATCTGAGAGCAGATAGGAGACCATATATGTGCAGAACTAGTTTAAGGGCAATGCAGCCATGTACATGACCTCGCCCATGAATAGATGACATGTGAATCAGTCTCTATTAAAACAGGTAGTATTATTGCTCTGCATGATTTTATAGGCCATGATGACAAGCCTCTGAAGGATTGATGGATGTGACACAACCAAGAAACCAAATGACATACAATTCAATTGTTCCAAATGGCCTTGCATCTGCAAAGCCAAGCCAAAGTTGTTCTCTTTGTTTGGCCTAAGGTTTACTGAATAATATGAGTCACACACCCCTTAAAACTTGTCTTGCAAATCCTGAACCTCAAATTATATCCAGGATTTTCATCTGATGAACTCCCATTGGAAAATAAGACATGCAAGGCCTGCATGAGAAATTCTTATTTTCAAGAACATATTCTCCATGCAACAATGAACAGGCATTGGCATAATCTATAAAATTCTAACATAAACATTCCAACTGTAAGTTAGGATTAATTCAAGTATGTGCCTTCAAATTATCAAACTGTCATACATAATATTTTTGCATTACATAAACTTAAGACCAACATAAAGAGACCAATTTAAGCCCTAGGCTTTCCGGCACTCGGTCCATAATCCGGTTCACATTACCCCGTATCTGAAAAAGGACAACAAAATGGACTATGAGCCAACAGCTCAGTAATAACACTTCTAATTAGATCAAGTATATAATAACAAAAACTACTTGGATAAATGCAGATGGCTCCATGAATTTGTAAAAGAAGTAATTTTGCAAATTCGGGACGAGAATTCTATATTTGGCTATAGATGTTCAACATCATAAATGGTTAAACCTTCAAAATATTAGTAAAATTCTAGGTTTAATATAACTATTGAGAAAACACATTTTCATGAAATTCTCAAGAACATTTACAAATACAACATCTTTAATTCTTTGTGACTATCACCACCATTATCCCAAGGACAAGATTCAAAACCACATTGGCCCGGTAAGGTGGGCCAAAATCATATTTAGTCCTATAGTAGAGCCTCGAAAGAAACTAGTTTCTAAACATATATTACTAGCGATCAGTTCTGCTAACTAGACCCATGTCATAGCTAGACTAGAGAGTATCTAATAATCAGTCCATATCTATTCCATAACTAATTTTTCTAATATACAAAAAATATGGAGTTTTCAAATATTCATAAACTTTTGAACAAATTTTCACTAAAACAAAACAATTAAATAACTCATTCTACATATTTCAACAATACTAAATCAAGCCAACATGTTCTTTTTGATACTTAAAAATTCATCATAATGCTCAAGTAGAAAATTTCATGCTTGATCCTTATTTTAAAATCCATTTTATGTAGGGTAAACATAATATTTATTTTAATTATAAAATTTCTATAATAATTCCATAAATTCAATTTTTGGAACTATTATTGATATTTACAAAATATAATTTAAAACTAGATATCAAGATATGATGACATCACAGAGTTAAGTTACAAGCTTAAAAAATAAACTTTTAATAATATCATATGAAAATGCATGGTAAAAAAAAAATGCTAGGATGGCCAAGAGATCTATAGATCTAGATCAACAAAGACTTTCTCTTGATAAAAGGCTACACATGATTTAAAATAAATACACCAATCATTAGCATAATCCTTAAAAGTCCATTCCTCTGAATTATGAGACCCTCTTAGGGCTCCTCAATCTAGGTTCTTTCAGATTAGGGATGGTGACCCTAGATCTACAATGGTGCTATCTTTGGAAGGTAGAGCCCTAATTGAGGCACTTATAACTTAACCTAGAATCCAAAGGGTCTAACTATCCCTTATTTGAACATCAATTGAGAGATCTAATCTATAAAATGCAAGAAAGATAGATATTAAGTAATAAGGTGTTAGTGATTACATTGTGCACAAATCCAAGTGGTTAGACCCTCGAAATTGATGACCCTAAGAGATAATTAGTCCAAGCCTCTAGATCTAAGAGAGAAGGGTTAGGTCATGCATGAGAAAGGAGGATAAATAGACAGAAATGGGAAAAAGATGACTTATTTGAGAATGGACGGGAGAGGGGATAGTGGTGCAAGAGGGATGGTATGTGTAACAACTTAGGACCTCACCCAAAATGACTAGTCGGAAGGTATTATTTGGGTTTCTTGATTCTGTACCCAGCGAATAACCGATGTGGGAATAAACACACGCTCGACGGGTCCTCACACCGATGTGCGAGGATCCGTGCAAGCGTATGCTTAGTCCCACATCGATTATTCGCTGGGTAGATCTTGAATACTTATACAGGATCAAGTAACCTAAATAATACCTCTGGCTAGCCATTTTGGGTGAGGTCCTGAGTTATTACAAATGATATCAAAGTGGATCCAGCCCATAATCTATGTAGACCAGGGGATACTGCAACATGGAACTATTGGGGTTGACTACGAGCCGATCGTGGTATTTGTGATTAGATTTGAATGGATTTGAACCCTTAGCCCGACGAGAACGTCAGGGCTTAAACGGAGAGTGTATGTGAGAATCCATGCAAGCGTGTGTTTAGTCCCACATCAGTTATTCGTTGGGTAGATCTTGGATACTTATACAGGATCAAAAAATTCAAATAATACCTTTTGGCTAGCTATTTGAGTGAGGTCTTGGATTGTTACAGTATGATGAGAGACATGGGAGAGGAGATGATCGACACTGAAGCAAGGCAATGCTCAGGAAGGCTTGCGCATGGGAGGAGGGAAGAAGAAGAGAGAGCACAAGAATTTTCTAGTGGAAGAAGGAGAAGGAAGATGGGAGGGTTGTGCACGGGAAGAGAAGAACGGATGGATGAGGTGATGGAGGAACCACGTGGAAAGAGAGAGAATGCAAGAGGGGGATGATTAGGATATTGTGCAGGGAAGAGAGAGAGAGAGATAGAAAAAGGAAGGGCATGCAATGCAGAAAAGGAGATAGAGGGAGAAAGGGTGGCAATTATGCAATCCACCATTGACTAGTTGATATGCAATTAATAGATATTCAATCACAAGAGTACGACATTGCATGACTATGATAGTAGAATGATATGTTGGTGGTTTATTCTCTAAGTTATCATGTTTGGATCATTGCATCAAGATCCCTAACAAATGGGTCTTCGAAGGTGACTAATGTTATCTTGACATCATCTACATGAATAGGATTTCCAATACTCATAATTTTGCCCTTATGACGTCATCTTGAATTCTTCGAGTAGGCCATTGTAGACCAGTTTAACCGCAACCAATATATCTTCCATATTAAGATTAGGATAATTAGAACATACTATTTGGTGAAACTAGCTCTATTTTATCAAGATATTTAATCTTTAGTTATCAAAATTATCAAGCTTAAATCCTTCTAACCAAATATGTAACAAATGGACTCCTAAGTAACCATAAATGTTGCCTTTCTGCGATTGTCTACTCGAGTATCATATTTTGGAGACTAGATAAATTGGGTGATTTTGAGTTTGCTTAAAGTTGTGGAATTAGTCCTCTTTTTTTGCCTTCCTCTCTTTTGTTTTTCTTTTAATTTGATGACAAACTAGTTAATGTGACTAAAAATATACTCATCTCAAGATAATCTGTTGCAGGCCTTAACCCAGGCAACGTAGAGAGAGAATAGACATAGTAAACAAATGGATTAGATATGGAAGAAAACTCAACTCCATTAAAGATTTTTTTTTCTTTTATTGAATCAAAAAAAAGTCTATCTCAAGCTAAACCCTAGGTTGCCTTATATTGATGGGCCTTATATAATCATGTTAAAAATACAAAACTCGGCCTTGAAAATAAAAGTGTAACTCATTATAATTATTCAGCCACAAAGTATGAAAATTCAGCAAACATAAATGACAACTCCAAAAGGAAATTTCTAGGACTTTTGACCAAATATTGGATTGTTGGAAGATCTGGCAGGAAATCCGCTAGCTTCTACAAAATTTGGGATGATCCAGTTGATTGTAGTATCTGTTAGCTAGCCATATCCTGCACCGCATCATAACCTTATGATGATGTCGACTATATTAAATAGCTAGCTCCAAGCATTCCTAAATTTCGTTCTTCTGTCTCATGGATAATGTAGACACTTTTTTGGTAAAATTGCATGATTACGTAGCCATAGTATAGGTACAACCAACAGTATCAGAGTACATCAAGTCATGCAACTGAAGGGGCATCATTAGGGGGGATTTGTAGATCAGTGAGCTAGTATGGTTCGCCACATGAGAAGCAACCCAATTTATAGTACTATTCACTTTCTGCATACATGAGCTGCCTTAATGAATCTCATTGTAGAGATCAATATCTTCAAATTCTCCAGAATGGGATGAGTATCATCATGTGCAGTTAACAATTCTGAATGCAATGATAGTTTCGAAATCCCGCTCGGGAATAATATCAGGGGCGTTGATGACTGTAATGGTATACACCGAGCCATCCTACGCTCTTGGCATTGCACAATCATAGAAATGACAACCATCCACTGCAACCAATTCTGACCACTAATCACAGAACAAACCTAGCACTGCCATTTGCAACGTGATCCATAATACTTTCGTCGAAGTTGATCTTGAGGAAGCCAAGGGTGGAGGCTTCCAACCGAAGTGGATCACCCTGAACGATGCAGACTCGTCTGTAGAGTATGCCCAGCTTTCTTTAGCTATCAAAGACCGCCGAGTAGCATTTGCTTGGATGAATTCATTGGGATATGATTAATCTTTCATGATGGTGGTAAGAGGATCCTGATCTGCACCTTCAAACATGCAATTGTTCCTGGACAACCAAATGTGGCAAATAATGTAACAGGTGGAGATCACTCTACCAACTTTGTTTCTACTCCAGGACTCTTCTTTGAGATATCTGAGCAATGCATCCAAGGAGTGCAACAGACCACTAATGATGCCAAGGTCCCATGCAACCCGCTAGACCTTGCGAGCCTTGAACAATGTAGAATAACATGATTGATTGTCTTCTTATTCTTCAGGCAATGGAAGGTGATCCAAATCCACATTCGACAGCAGGAGAGCTATTCTAGGATGAATACCCAGCTTCCAGATCCAAGCAGTGTCATTAAGCATAATGGGAGAATATAGACACTTTATTCAATTATATGGAAATGGTAAACTAGTGATGTTTTAAACTAGGAAAGATAGACTATGTTTTAAACTAATTTAGCATTTATGATAGGTCTTTGATTGAGGAGAGATTTTAAAAAAAAATAAAATGAGGAAATGAACAAGCTGTATAGAAGAAGAGAGATGTGGAATCCATCAAGGTTTATATATATTTTATTAATTAAAAGGCCAATCTACATATTATAGATTTTAGAACTTTCCTTGGATCTGTACAAGAGAATAGATAAAGACCTTTGAGTAACACATAAACAAAACTTCATTAAGTTTAAAGCTTTCCTAATTACCTGACAAGGACCTTTTTGGCAAATCTACTAAAAATATATGTTTTGACAAGCTCAAAGATCTACTAGCTGGTTTGACACATATCAACAATGGAACTGGTGGAGGTGTGTGATTCCAATTAAAGGAAGGCCATGAAAAAGGGAGAAACAATCCCAAGGCTTCCCAAAGGGAACAGCTGGCTCGTAAAGCTGATGTTAGATTATGAAACCATATCTCATAAGCAACACTAACTCCTCTAATGAATAAGCTCCAAAAGGAGAGGGGTGTTAATGGATTGTCGAGATCTTAGGTAGTAGAACAAAAGCATCGAGGAAGCAGCAGCTTTGGAGAAGATGAGAAAGAAAGTCTCATTGAATACATGTTCTCCCTCTTCCTTCGCATCCATTCAATAGAGATGGTAGCAACTCGTTATTGACAAATTTGTTTCCAATCTGGCAAGATGAAGAGGCAAATTTTTATCCTCTTGAGGTCATTTTGCTCTCATAAACACTATGCTTTTTGGCTAATCACTTTCTAAATGTTGACTGTTGTCTTTCCAATTACTTGACTCATCAACAAACTGAGCATCTTCCTCTAGAAAAGTTATATGACCATCAGCCTTCTCTTGCTTTGTCAATTGTTGCATTATTTATGGATATAAGCAAACTTGGAATTAAGAATTAATGAATTTTAAGCATGCCCTTGTTGCTTAGTGGAGGTGAAAACTTCTTGCTTAGTCCTATACCAGCTATGTAATCGATAGATCTTAGGTATCTATACAGGGCTAAGGAACCGAAGTAGCATTTTGCAGCTAACCATTTTGGGTGAGGTACTAGGCTGTTACAAACTTAAAACCTCTAAATGGAAGAATGTATCCAAAATTCTATATTTTGTGGCTTAACATTTCATTCACTTCAAATAACCATCAAAGGGAGGCTTTGGCTCAAGAGATGGCTAGCTGATTACTCTATTTTCCCTCTATCTTTCAACCAATTTTTGCTAAAAGGCCATCTTAATTTTGCTTCATTTTTGTGATAATCTTTAAACTCTAAGAATATTTTGATCTACATCCGCCGAATTGAGATCTGTTGACTGAACTGCTATCTCTTGTACGATGTTCTAAGTGACATACCACCCTCAACCATATTCAATTGAGCAAGATGGAGTTAAAACATCTCTTTATTTTTCTAATCAAATCGTTCCGCCACTTCAGCTATAGTAGCATTATTTCTCCTACTTCATTAACACTTAGGACATGTCATAGACTAGAAAAGATTAGAACCTTCATGTAGCTTGTCCTCACGGATCCTTGCCAAAAAGGGCTAGGATATTAGCTTAGGATGTCTTTTATGCTTTTGCAGCCATCTGCAACTTTATCAACCATCAATTAAAATGATTGGGTCCTCGTTCTTCTCAAGTTCAACCTTTGGATGCCATCTTGGTCTGGCTCAACAAGCATAATCAACCTCGAGAGATTACTTTAGATCAGCATAATATCAACTAGGTTCGGCAACTAGATGGGCAATTTGGAAAGAGAAAAGTGACTGCTAGTCAATGTAGTTGGTAAAATCATTCAGAGTTGGGTACTACGATCCGATCCTAACCCAATCCGATTCATTTGAAATTTGGATAATTTTGGGTTTTCAATTCTACGACCTGACCTGACCCAACCTGATCAGAATCTGTAAAATTATTTGGGCCCGCAGGCCGTAGTTTGTGGAGGTAGAAACAAGTTATGAAGACATAGATGGGTTGACCCAAACCGGACTCGACTCGAGCCCAAACAGGATCCATTTTTTTTTTGGTTGGGTTCGGATTATATATAAATCCGACCAGACTTGAATGACCCGTTGGATCAAAATTGTAGTGGTAGATCTGATCCGATCTTCTATTGGGTTGGGTCTGTATCCAAAATTAGAATTTGAACAAGAAACTGAGTTGGGTCAGGGTCAACCCGATCCGACTCGACCCATCTGTACCTCTAATACACACACACACATATATCATCTTTCGGTGGATCATAGGCTATAGAGCAATAAAGTGTTATTCCATCGAATACTGCATGTAATACGATTAACAAGTCAGCATAAATTTGTATATTTTTAAAAGCTAGGGTTCAGTTATTAACCTATTACAAAAGATGGCTTTGTATCATATCATACTAATTAGTGGAAATTTTGTCATTTATTACGATAATGTTAAAATTATAAGCTATGCTTCAATTTTCTGAATTCCACATGCATTGCACTTGCATTTACAATTATATATTTTAATTCCTAGCAGATCATAAGTTGTGAACTGAACAAACTAGCACATTTTATGAAGCAGACACCACTTGTGGAAACCAATTAATGGAGACATCAGCAGCACAATGAAAACAGATCTACAAAACTAAAGGGCAATATGTGAACAAAGCACATGCATCAAATATACATACATACATACATATTATATATATATATATATAGATGTATGTATGTATATATGTATATGTATATGTATACATGCATTTCTACCGATTAAAATCAACCTAAAAGTTCAGTTTTGAAAACATATTGAGTTTAAAAACAAAAATAACCTTAGGAATATAATCATGTACATACAGCTAAGATCGTGCAGTAAATCTAAGTATAAGATAGATGAGAGGATTACATACTTACCTGCTGGAATACTTAGACACTTAGCATAGACTGAGCTGAACCCAAATAGAAGGTAGCAGTCTTCCTGAGAGCGGCCGCATCCATCCGCTCGACAAATATTCCCAATTTCCGGTCCTCAAGTTCAGTACATCTATCTCATGAGCAGCACCGTCCAGTCGTTCCTCAGGGAAGTCGAAAGGAGCACCAAAATAAACGCATTCCGGTCTATATCCTGGAATGTCCTTTTTTGTGCGAACTGCCAAGCTCTGGTTTATAGCTTCACATCTGAACAGTGCATGCCCGCGAGCACTTTCCACCCTGGACGGCCCTGGTGGCGTGTTCAACCTCAACTTGAACATTCTGAAGCACCCCTTCCTGTTTCTACTGTTATCAGCCCCTTCATGATAAGAGACCAACACGAACAACCTTTTTGATGCCGTCACGAAAGACAAAGCACCACGAGGCTCGACTCGCAGTGAATGAATCAGTCTCGACTCCAAAGGACCAGCGATGTTGCAAACTGAGATGTTGCCTCCTGCGTCCATTATGAAGAACCTGTCCTTATGGCATGCCATGGAAACGATCGTCTGAGTTAAGTTTGTTCTCAAAACGGTCCAGGAAAAATCACCCACTTTGCAGAAGGCAACATCGTTTTTGTTAGAGTAGCAGTTGCTCATCATGACCATGCCATGTCCATTAATCGGAATCAGGCGCGAGGACAAGAAGGCACGCCACGGGTAGATATCCGCGTACTCATTCAGGCCTTTGGTGCCATGCTTTCCATGGCCTACGCTCACGAACTTTTTATTGTATCGAGAGAATTGATACCCAGGTTGGTGGAAGAAATCTGCTGTAGGAGGGAGCTGGATTTCATCCCCGGTCAGGGGATTAAACAACGACAGGCTTCCGTTGGGGGTGGTGATGTCGAGCAAGACTAGCCAACCGCGGCCGGATGCGAGGACTATCTTGTTAACCATCCCAGGCAAGAAGAGAATGCGTACCTGATTACTGGAGAGGCAGTGCACAGGGCGGACATCGGTGGTTGGATCATATGGCAGCATCAGTAAAGGGATGTGTAAGGGGAGAGCGAACCGGCTGGTGGAGGATCGCCACGAGTGGCACACGCTGCGGAAGCGGATGTAGTCGGCGGGCTCGGTCATCTTCTTGGCGATGGCCTTCAAAAGATCGGTCGGCATGTTGGCCCATCGGGATGACATCGTCGTCGATGCGCGCGCGAGAGAGAGGAGCGCTGGGGGTGGCGATCGATGGAAATGGAAACAGGGAGGCGAGAATCCTCTCGGGGATTGCCCAAATTTTTAAACTCCGGCCGCTTCTGGGGAGAGAGAGAGAGGAGCGTATTCCGTGGGGCGCTGGGGCTGTTAAAACATTGGCGAGGATCGGCCGGATTCGGGCTGTATCTTTTGCGCGAAAGAATGATTGATCTCCTTTCGGGACGTGGACCGTTGGATCGTGATCCGCACATATTGCCAAGCGCTCCGAACGCCTTCAGTCATCCTCTGCACAGATCTCGAAGCGACAATTGCTCGCTCCAACGGTGGATGCGAGGGAAGGATGGTGATTCCTTACGCCCCCGACCCCTATCGGCCTCCGGTTTGCGGTCCGTCAGTGAAAATCGCGGTGGCAGGGGAATGTGTCTGCATGCTGAGAGTTGAATGCCGCAGGGCGCCGGTCAGTTGCATGGACGAAGCAAACTATGCCACGTGGCGTAAATTGATTGGAGGAGTTTATGGAAGCTGTGCATGCATTGAATTGAATAATAAAGTACCATCCCATGGCCATCTCAGCAAATTAAAGTGTTTTTGTCCCCCTTGATGATATTTTGCTCCTTATCTCTGCCTCTACTATTATAAAATAAATGTTCCAAAACACATTTATGCATAACCGAGAGGTTTTGTTCTTTCTATTTTTAACCTATCTTAAAATATCATATCTTCTTTATATTTTTGGAAGAGGTCTGAATTGGTGAATTAAGATTTGCTAAAATTAGGATTAGTGGTTACATTTATTGCATATCAACTCTAAGCCTTATCCAGCAATTACTTTTAGATGAAAAGAAAATCTTACCAAGATTTGGAGATATATGCCTGGAGGACTTAAATATAATTCAAGGATCACTCAGGGATTTAGAAATATTTTTTTTCAAAGTATGTAGGCTAAAAATAGGTTGGATCAAACTGAGGCATCTTTGAGCCTGACCTAGATCTAACCCACTATCTGATTGGTCCGAATCAGGTTCATGAAAAAGATTTTAGATCCATCAAATCAATTGAGTTGGGTCAAAGTCAAGTTAACCCCAATCCAGTCCAAATATTCAGGTTCAAGTCAGCATTGGATTTGGTCAATAGCTCAAGACAAGCGTTAGGCTATTCTTTTCTAACTAAAAATATATAATTGATAATTAAAATCAAAATTAAAAATTTATATAAAACTAGAAAGAGCCAACTTAAACTTGACCTTGATTTCATAGAACATTCTTAAATTTACATACTAGGATTATTTTATATATACATATACATATACATACATACATATAGACATAAATACACACACATATATACATATACATATACATACATACATACGCACACACACAAGGAAGAAAAAAAGAAAATAAAAAGAAGAAGAAAAAGGAAATAAGGAAAAAGGAAAGAAAATAAGAAAAGGGAGAAGAAAAGGAAAGAAAAAAGGAAAAAGAAATAAAGAAAGAAAGGAGAAGGGGAAAAAAGGTTGAAAAAAAGGGGAAAAAAATAAAGAAAGGAAAGAAGGAGAGAAAGACTGAAGACATCTATTAGGAAGCATGAGTAGAGCCACTGCCGAGATGGGATAGGATGGTGGGGTAATCTATTTCATAGAGAAATCAGAACACCTTTATCCCCCCAGAATTTAAAACTCTAAATGCTTATATTGATTTTTTGTCTCAAACTGCTTCAAGCTTCTTCCTGATATAATTTTTGTATAGCTAAAGGTCACATACCATTATACACATTTCATGGTCACCTTTTCATTTTTGTTCATGGATGAAAACAAGTATTGCTCTAGAACCAAAACACGTGATATAGAATTTAAATCAATAAATCATAAAAGATAATGTAGATGTTGAGTGTGACCCTAAACTTAATTTTGTAAGGCTCCTCATGAAACTTCAAAATGCAGAATAGATTATTAAATTAATTGGTTTGATTTATTTATAATTTAAAAAATATTATCGAGGATGGAGAATGAATCTAAAATAAACATAAAAAAAAAGAGAGAGCTGTGCGTGAAAGAAAGGGTATCTTTAAGGAATTTTTGTTTGCCCTCTCTTTCTTTTGCTATGTAGGAATCGGTCAATTTTGGAGCAAGAAAGGTCGCTGTTCTTTGAATTCTACCAGTTGGATGCGTACCATCTCAAAGAACTCTTGCCGGAGATGTTGATCGTAATGAACTCGCGCAAATGTATAATTCAAAGCTAATTAGCGAGTTGCAAAATCTTACTACCAAAAGTCAAGGAACAAAACTAATCTACGTTGATGTCTACTCTACCTTGCTTGTCTTATTTGTTATCCAGAAAAATATGCCAAGTTTTACAAATCTTTCTTTTGTATTTTTTGGTAAAGATAAGTTGCACAAAAATTGTAATGGAGAAAAATAAGTTGTTAGGCACTTTTGTAACCTACGTGTTGGCTGAGACATAGGTAGCACCTTCCCGACGTAAATATTGTGGAACAATTGCATGAAGTTGTTATTCGACGACTTGGTTAACTAATGGATTTAAATTTGGAGTTTTGTGCAGGATTTGAAGAGGCGACAAAAGGATGTTGTGGTACAGGAATTTTGGAGGTCTCGGTGCTGTGCAAGAGCTTAAGCACTGTTTGCCCAAGTCCTTTCCTGGGATCGCTATCACCCCACGGAGAGAGGTTATGAGGTCCCAGTGGAGCAGCTTATGCAGAGGTACATCCACTTGCTAAGCTGGGAAGGCAACATTTCTCACCGGCGCTCGATTGTGACCCTAATCGCAATATGGTCTCTGTTCAATGTACTTTTACCAAGCGAAATTCAAAATTGCAATCAAGCGCACCACCGTGTACTCCGGCAATGCGCTAAACCACGAGTACACCACAACCACATCACGTCCACTTCAACGAGCGAGTAGAGTAGTTGGTTCCTTGATGTTCAAGTATATCCTGGTACGCCAAGTGGTTGGAGTCCACGTATTATTTACCCTCAGCCACTTAATTTAAATGCAACGGTGTTGGTCAAAAAAGTTTTTATTAGAATGCAAATTAAATTTTAGCGACTTTTTTCGTAAAAAAACTCGCAATCAGTTGAAAATTATCTTAAGTTTTTCCAGATGCAAATTTTACACCGTAGGTGCGGATAATATTTTTGTTGCAAACAAGCTTCGGAAAAAAAAAAAAAAAGATTGAAATAAGTCAATAGAAACTCAATAATCCAACATAAACGTAAAGTCTCAGAAATATGTAGACATTTTGCTGAGAGTTGGGTTATATGACAGTCAGGCCTTCAGCCCCAGCTGTTTCACGGGCTTGGAGTATGGTCAAGTTAGGATCATCATACAAGATTTAGATGTTGCTTTGACTATCGCAACCAAAGATGAGGTGAGCAAACAATTTTCCTTCGCATAATATGGCATTCACATTTACAATGTTTCATTCAACTAATATACAAAACAGTCACGTTAACCGTTTTCACTATGTTCATTCCGAAGACACCAAAATGAAAATTTTCACTACAAAAAAATTGAGCACATCAGATGTTGAATACAACTTGGAGGGTTTGCTTCTTCGTGCTTGCCCAATCCAGACTGTGGCCCATCTGAACATGCTACAACCTCGTTTTGGATGTGCAGAACGAGGTGAGGCAAATGCAAGTTTTAATAATTAAGTGATTCCACAAGACCTGAATGCCCTGATATACACCCACATATCACAGAGCTTCTGGGATGAAGAGTTTCTCTTGCCAAAATGTCCAAATGTGATTCTCGGTTTATATTGCCATATAATCTCTGGATATACAACCATCACAATAACGAGGAATACAAGCAAAAAAAGGTCTACCAATCTTCAATATCATCATCTTCTTCACTTTCCTCGGAGTTGCTTCCTTTTTTATCTATGCCCAACAAATCAGAGTTATCCTCCTCACCTTCTGGATAATGTAAAAGATTTTTATGCTTATGAACATCCAGCAATGTCTGCGTGCTAAGCCATTTAATTGTAGGTCTACATTCAGCAGCTTTGTAGGACATGCCGCACAAGCTTGAACTGTTGTAGGTGTCACCTCTCTCCAACAGCATCTGAGTCTGTATTTCCGGACAGAGAAATCAATGGAAGCTAAAGAGGGAGTAGGACGTGCACATGTAATAACAAGACAGCTGGATAAAATGTCCATGCCTAGGTGTGGTTTAAGAGTAATCGATTCACATGAAATTTAGATCAATGAAGCAAGTAATTTTAAGTCATGAGACACTGACCTATCCAAACTTTATGGGGCATCTAAGCATCTAATAATATGTATGAACTAGGACTTGTATTTTCGTTTTTGTTTCCTACTAATTTGTGCTTGGTGACAGTATCAAGGGTTTGGTTCCTGCTGCAGAGATTCTACAGATGCTTAACACGCCCACCAACCAAACTTATGATTCCCAAGTGGGGTTATACGTTGAAGCTAATTCTACAAAATTATTTTCTCAAACCAGTTTACCTCTTGCAGTAGTCCTGAAGCAAGCTACAAGAGGAAAACTTATTAGAGAATAATTTGGCTACTGCATAACAAGTTTATAACCCCCGCATAAATTGGACAAAAAGGTCTCTGATATCTGGGGATTGTTCCATTTGAAAAGGACGTTTATTAGGCTATCACAGCAAAGGACGGAAGCTCTCTCTTAAGTGCTTTTTCTTCCAAGAATTTAAGAGGTTGGATAAAGAAGAAATGAATGAAAGGATAAGACAGTTCTCTTTCCAATAATGCTAACACCAACCTATCAACAAGAAATATTGATGGTGTCACGTATCTAACAATAAGAGAAAATTTTCCCTCTCTAAATAACTTTTGATGGTGTCCCCCATGAAGTTCCCAGTTGTGACACCAAGCCAGAAGCAGAATTTTATGGAAATCACAATCTGGAGGTCTTTCTCCACTGGGGCATAGCCTTTAAGGTTTTTCTACCCTTGGTGCTCACTGATTGACAACCAAAAGTTTATCCTCCTTACAGAGACAGAACAGAACAGATAACTATTAGCTCTTTGCACACACACACTAACATGTGATATATCAGTTTTAGATAAGTCTGCTATCTTTCAACAAGGCCATCAATATCAGCTGATATAATATAACTGATCTACCTTATTGTGTCTTGATGATTGCTCAACTTGCCAAAGCCTTGGGCGGCGGATGGTGTGCCACCTGCCATATCACGACCCATAGTTAAGAAGCTTCATGTCGAACTGATTATATACTACTATTATAGAATAACCGAGCAAAGAGACCTTGAAGGTGAGGGCTTAGAATTTGCAAATAGTACCCCACGTATTGCCACTGAAGCAGCAAATGCTTGTGCTACACTTTCCACGTCGTATATCTCAGGTATCATCTGACGCCTTGCTGGGCGTAGAACACCACCAAGAAGGCAGTCAGCATCACTTAAATAAGACGTGACCAACCATACATTATCAACTTCCTCATCACTGATAAAATCGAGAACTGCAGAAAGAGACGTGGGTCTAGTTACATTTACAAGGATACTTAAATATCATGACATTCAGAGTGCAACCGAAGTAACAAGGTTAATTTCTTTCTCATATTAAATACCAATTTACAACCTTAAGCAGTCCAAATTAAGATAACAAGCATTTTATGGGATAATTTACATTTATGGGCCTGCCCCAGTGGTAATACCCCTCTAATTAGCAACCACAGGTTCTAGGTTTGATTGTTGGGTGGTGCAATTCCAAAAGGCTGGACCTGGATAAGTATGGTAGGCGTGGGTTTCCCTCCCTTTCTCCCAAAAAGGGTTCACACTTTGGCAACAAAGAACAAAGTCCATACTAGAAATTCGACCAGAATATTGAAACATTGAAATTGCCGTTAGATGGATCAAAAATCATATTCTAGACTCTCACAAATACACAATGTTGTCTTTGCCGCAAGTTTCTCAACTTCATGTTTAATTGCATGCATGGAATAAAAACAGTAAGTTTGATAATCGCCTACACCAAGAAATTAGCTATCCACAACTCAATCGAGGTTAGCAAAAAGAAATTTCCTGAACAACAACACAGTGAATTGGAAAGGAACAAGTCAAGCACCATCACTACAACATACATTGGAGAACCAAATTTTGTCACTGGTATAACAGAATGCCATATTGTGAATGACCTCATCAAATTAACTAAGCAATCCATCCAAGACATGGTTTTGAGTCCATTCATCAGAATGACTTCCACAAAAGCTGAACTATTGCTAATTGCCATTTAAAAGAATCAACACTTTCTCTTCATGATATAACAAGCATGTACAAAAAAAGAAAATTAAAATTTTGTCACAAATAATTTACTAGGGCAAACACATATTCTAGTATGAATTGTAAATACTCAGCAAGTTTCTAGACACGATGAAGTGGAAAACCAGGATAATGGTAGAAGTATTACCATTTTCATGGAGAAAATCAACAATAGGCCGCACTTGCCCATGTGCCTGAGAAAGAACTTTCTCTGGAGTATCCATTTTCAGTGGATTCCTTGCAAATCTCTCCTGCAAAGCAAATGAATCTGGTTCCACAGCAGCAAGTGATAAATGATCAAGACACAGGGCAAAGAAAGAATAACATCCTCCAAGAGATAATAAATACAATATAAAAGGCAAACAACAAAAGTTGATTCTTTTACTTTGTTCATGCATGGCCAGAGAGAAGGTAAATGGTGTAGGGGAGAGTAGTATACCAAAGTAAACATATGATGATTACACCAAAAAATAGGTGATAAGAATTTATTATGTTCAACTACTAAGGATTACAATGAGCCGTTGCTAGTAAAGGGGTAAAAGTCTCAAAACAAAAAAAAGAAGAAGAAGAAAAAGAAAAAGGGTTGCAAATTCAAAAGCCGGGGATGAAGAATGATTGCCTGATTAAAGATACTATCTAAACAAAAAAACCCTACCATGATGTAAAGAAAACATCAGCTACTAGATTTTGATGTTGATCCAACAATCATACCATGGGGATTCATGGAGATGGAGACCCTTTGCTGCGATAAACAGATATCTTGTAATCCAACTGAAACCTGAACAACTTCATGATAGTTTGGCCATGAATAAAATACCGAATGCTAACAAAGCTAGAGTGATCGCACCAGATAAAGGTGGTAATATAGAAGGGAGCTACTAGTTATGCTCTTCAATGGCGGAGACCAAGGATTGCTGCGTCGGAACCGGGGTCCGGACCGGTTGCCTAGCAGCATGGGTCAGTATGCCCCTATGTCGTTCTGTGCCGGGCCCATACCGACAGTAGAGGGGGTGGGAGAGAGGAAGAATGGGAGAGAGAAGGAGAGAGAAGGGGGACAGAGGGAGGGAGAGAGGAGGAGGGTGGTGGACATTTGGCGGAAGTCGACAGAGGACCAGAGAGCCGCACGGAGGGGCGGAGAAGGGGGTCCGCCTCCAGTTCGTCTGCTTCGTACAAAACAAGGGTTCCAAAGGAGGCCTCTTTTTATTTTCGAAAATTTTCAGTGAAGTCGGCAAAACCGGAGGCGGAGCCTCTCCTCCGCCCCTTCGTGTGGCTCCTTGGCCCTTCACCAGTCGGCTGCCACCCTCCCTCTCTCTTCCTTCCTCTCCCTCCCTCCACACTCTCTCTCTTTTCCTCTCTTTCCTTCTCCTTCTCCCCCTCCATCGCTAGTTTCTCATTTTGGTTGTTGGAACCGTCCTGGTCCACCACCAGTACGACTTGACGCACCCCGAACCAGGCGGTTTGAGACGATTCCGCCGACTATGGTGGAGACTGACAGTGAATTAGTGGAACATAGCATTCTACAAATTTTAAGAGATCCAATCATGGTGGTTTCATCATCCTAGAGATGATACTCTTAATTACAAAAAGCACAACCAATGCAGAATTACAACTAATCCGAATATAGAAGATGCTGCAATCATAATTAGGCTCTAATCAAATTATCAGCCAAGGAAAACCACCTAACATTTAATCTACTATCTCGGATCCACTAACTACACTAAGGGGTGCACTCAAGGACAATTTTCACTGAATGCATGTAGAAATGAGTTTGGATGCACATGAGTCTTTTTTTTCTGTTATACATCAAGGAAGTAAGAGAACTGGATGGCGTGGAGAGAAATGTTTCACATGGATTGCTAGTGGTTGAGAGGAGACTTCACAAAGGTACAGAACAGAGGAGGACCAGAGACAGACTCATGGCAGCTAAGCAAGGAAATTAGGATTTTCAAGGGGATTGGGATTTTGGGTCTTGGGAAGTCTCCTCTCCTGGTTCCCAAATCTCTAGAGAAACGCACACTAGGCCAACCATTAGATGAAGATCCAACATTAGACCTATAACAAAATATTAATACAATGTATAATATTTATGCACCATATAATACATAATAGACTTGAGTCAGGTTGTAGTTGGGTAGGATTGACCCAAACCCAGCCCAATCCAATTCTTAATCAGGTTAATCAGGTCATAAGCTCCCAATCAGGTTGTCAGTTTACAAAAACCTACCAAACTGCTATTTAAATGGCTTGATTTCAAGACATGTTGGATCAGGGCCTGATTTATAGGCAAGGCATACATCAGAACACAAGTGTTACACTTTAAGAAGATAATGTGGTATTGAAATTTATTGGTCATGCACAACAAAAGAAATGCTCACCTTTAGGTTTTTAGAACCCAAAAAGATTTAGATGGTAGTCATTAAAAAATTGAGAACTCTTGCTTCAATAAGAATAATATACAATTTCAAAGTGATGAGAAATTCATGGTCCATCAATCCACTGAGGATGGCAAAATGATGTAGTTATTGAAAAAAAGATACAGTGACAAACATCACGAAATTTAACAATGCAACACAAGGATAGCAAATAAGGATTAGCAAATTTAAAAGAAGCATCCCCATGCATTTATTTGGACCTCCTGAAGACAATCTTGGTAAACTGCAGAACAAAGTTATCAAACTAGGTGCCAATCAATACCAAACTTATATATCATGCTACATATACGATCTTAAGTAACCAATTTAGATCCAATGCTCTAAAAGTATTGTGTGTGTGTGTAATCATTATACATACCCAGTGCACATGGATCTACTGCCACCCTCTTATTGTGCAAAAACTTCCCCAAGGCATGGAAAATTGTAAGTGTTTCATCTCTTCCACATGGCAAGGATATCTTGCAATCAGGGTTGCCATCTTCATGGCTTGAAATTGACAATAATTTGGACTTATCGGAATTCATTTCACAGTAAGAGTTACTTAGAGTTGATGCAGGCAAAGTAAAAAATCTATCTGGTTTGAGACAAGAATACTGCAAAGATGTTATAGCATGTCTGATGTCACCTCCACTGGATTTTGCTATCTGATCTATCCCCTCTGCAGTCACATGACACTTCTCTTCCTGACATATTTTACTGAGCGTTTTCCTGATAGAATTTACTGTAATAGGATTGAAAGCTACCTGCACACAAGCAAATTGAGACACTTCTCTGAATAATTTGATGATTTACTAACTGCACAAAAGGTCTGCAGGAAACCTTACCTTATAAGCCCCAGCTCTCTCAAGAGATGACGCAAGTTCTTCCCAGTAGTGTGTGGCATTGTCACCAGACTCCGTTTTATGATACTCAGTGATCAAAATAACTGTTGGAACTTGAGTTGATTGAGTAAGAGTTGTTAAGCATTTGTTTAATCTTGCAAAAGCAACTCTTCCAGTTGTCACAGGAATGTCGTCGATTAAGAGAATAACTGGTTTTCTCGATCCTCCTATCTTCATTGGATGAAGCAATGAATACTTTCTGATCTTTTCTACAAAGTTTTCAAACTCATCCAACTTTGACATGTAGCGTATTTCTAAAAAACGCATCAGTATCAGTTGTTATAAAATAAAACAAAAATTAGAACACCAACTGTCTAATAATTATAATATTTTACAAGGAGAAAATCTTGGCCTGACAAAAGGCCTATCAAAAGTTTGACTTATCTGTTTACAGAACATTTGTTTGGTGTATAGTTCCAATATGTGAGAATCAAAATATCAAGTTAACCTGCAAACTTAATTGCAACTACAATGTGAAGTACCTGAATTAGTATTATGTATATACTCTTGCCAGAGTGTAGGTGTGGGAGTCATCCATTCACACAATTCAGCTCCAAGTTGTGATGCTATTACACGAACGGCTGCCTGTAAGAGAGATTTTGCCCTCATACATATAAGCCCAGAAATATTTTTAGTATAATGTTACAAAATAATATGATATAGTTAGCTAATTTACTAGAAGACAAACCACAGCTTCAGATGAAAGTGGATTACAATCAACAAAAAAAAGCTTCTTCCCCTGGACAAGTGTCTTATCTGATTATTTAATATATGTGATAGTTAAGAACTGCGCAACTAAAAACACACTAAATATCTTTCAATCAGCTTTCTGACATATGAGCTTCAAAGTTTAGACAGCACAGGATATCTTGAAAAAGTTCATATCTACATGCATAAAATGTTCCATTCAGAAATGAACAGCAAAAAACTAGCCATAGAAGCAAGATTAATATGCCCGAAAGATTGTAACAGTTAAAAATAAATAGGTATTCAGACTGATAAAGGATCAGCTGTTACAAATATCGGTTCATTTTGTAAATGAGGGGAAAAGTGCTTAACAGAACCAATTAGTAATAGCCAATCTGTTCTATTTTTTACAACAAACTATCCTTTCAATTATGACATTATGGAATCGTTAGAATCAAGGTTTGCTATATTGGTGCATACCGCTCCCTATCGGCCATATTGTACTGTACCATTATTAAATTGAGATTTATACTGAGATTCGTACGCAAACCGACCCTCATACATACTGACATTGTATCAGCATGGTGCCAATATAGGATCCAATATTGAGATTGCAATGGTTAGCTAATCTCTACTATTAAAATCTTAACTCCTTGGCCCAGATGATGGACTTCACACATTGCCACTCTCATGATCTCTACAGAAACTCCAAGCTCTCATAATCAGATTTCTCCTCGCTCACTTCTTGCTAAAGAGACAGAAGAAAATAAACCAGCCAGAAGTGGGAGTATATACACAAACAATATAAATCATTCATTAAAACAGAAACACAGCCCCTGTGCTTCCTCTCATATGCATTATACCTGCCCAACACTAGTAAGATGTTATTGCAAATTTGTTATGGTAGAACAAGAGAACCAGAATGACTAGTGACTTAATATAATCCTCGAATGCACCACTTGAGTACTAAAAGCAATGAGGGATCAGTGCCTGACAGAGTAATCACAAACAGGTGAAAAGCATCAATGCCTTACAAAAACAAAAACATACAGATTTTCCAACTCCAGCTTGTCCAGTGATAACAAGAGCACAGTTGCCGAAGCCTTCCTGTTATACAGGGAGAAAACAATCTCATTATAGTACATCTGTTACTATCACAGAAACTGATAGAAACATGCATAGTTAAACAAACAGCTAGGAGCATGTAACATTAAAGAAGTAAATCATGTAAATAGCATATCAAGGGTCTGCAAATCAAATCAGTACAAGAAATATTGATGTTAATCAGTAAAACTTTAGCAAGTCAAAAAATATGGTAGACCTGCATACTATCTATAGTGTAGGAGCATAATTTTGGTCTACTGTGGCTTTTTAGTTAATAGGGAGCCATTTGGTCTATGTAGCTTAGGATTTTGATTTTCTTTGAAGAGTGTTGGTATGATTAAACATCAGTATGAAAGAGTCAAATTTTCAATTTGACGGCAGCCAATAGTTTGGAAAGCCATAACAGTCGATCATCAGCTCCCATTCAAGTAAATTACGAAAGCATTCTTCTGTTCATTATATTTTTCTGTCGAAAATTGTTTCTCCACACTCAAGTAAAGAACTCTTTTTCATTATGCTACCTAGAATTTCTATTGGTTTTCTTGCATCACTCCTCACTTCAGAACTTTAACTATGCACAATGATTCTATCAGAGCAGTCAACCCTATGTGTACATAATCAAGTTTTAACAGTGCAACACGAGTTTGCAAAGATATGACAAGGGTACAAAATCAATGAACAAAGAGTGAATGGTCACTTACATATCTGAGCATACACCATTCCAAGATCAGGTTTGGCGAAGAAAAAAAGGTAATGATAAGATTAAATCACCTGTGGCGTCTTTACCCTTTCTTCCATCCATTTCTTCACTTCTTCAGCCTGAAATGAAAAAAATTCAAAAACAAAAAAAACATTTTTACAGATATAATTTTCAGATATAAAGCTCAAGAAAAAAGTTAATGGTGCAATGTTATACTAATAAAAAATAAGCAGTAGGCATTTTACCAAAACAGCATTAGCATTACCATCACGTTCTCATTCACTCGCAGATGCAAGTCACTTTCTTTTTTTCGATGTTAAAAAAGAAAAGTTGAAAATTGTGGGTAAGATTTGTAGAAGCAGGTAGCCTTAACCATATGTGTAACATGAAGCCCAAAGGGCAAAGGTCGTTGCCATCCTTGTCAAGAGATATGCCAATCTCTCCTTTCAACAAACCCTCATGCAGTTCCCTTTTGGAGTGGTTATTCTAAGGTGGGAGGTGGGAGCAACTTAGGGAAAATAAAACTTGAAAACATACATGTGAGTTAGTATCGTTTATAATAAAAGAGAAAAATCATACTAAGCCAGTGGTTTGGCAACACAAAATATGGGAACATAACATAAAAAATGATAAGTGTTCGGTTGAAAGCATGGTATGCCAAATTAGCCCGAACCGAGCAGTACAGAGTGTACTGTACCATACCGGTACAATACCCGTATTCGGTACGGATGGCGTACCGAGTTCCATACCATACCGTATTGTACCAACGCTGCTAGTGTGGCACTAGTGCGGGGTCCGGTACCGAGACAGCAAACCTTGGTTGAAAGCGAAACAACCTTAGCTTAACAGTAAAATTAGTTGTTTGCTAGGCATGTGGAACATGGCTGGAATTACTAGAGTCAACAATTGCTTGCTTGGATTGCCCTCAAAACATAAAAAATGAGATATACCCTTAAAAAACAGTCTGTTATAATAATTTACTTAAAAAATGTTTCATTTAGGCCGCATTCGGTTGCTGAATAAATTTGAAAGTGATAATAATTTTGGCCGGATAGGATTTTTGTGTTTCTAGTTTGATGGATAACTGCATGGCATATCCTTTGTTGATGCCGCTGGGTTGGAGGAATAAGTTCATAGGATATGTGCTTGTTTATATATTTTGGACAAAATTGCCCTGCAGACAACCCACTAGTCTATCACAATGGCATATAATTTGCCGTTTTGGACTAAATTCCCCTTCTCCCATTTGTGGAAAACTGGGTATGGAGGGATTTCCTCCTGCCACAGTTGGAATGTAAATATCACCCAATACAACGCACTCTCGCACCCCCCAATCCTCAGCACCCAGTCCATGGCCAAAAATAATGGTATATTTTTCTTTAGAAAAAATTACCCTTCTTCTATTTGCAGAAAAATGACCGGGCATGGAGAGATTTTCACTTTTAATAGTGCCCTGCTCCCACCCCCCTTACAACCCATGGCCTCGATTAATGTTATATAATTTTTTGCACATAGAGACATGTTCATTAGCAAAGCATAAGAAAGTAATTAGATGCAAGGCTTTAAATTTTGGTGAGATTGAAAGCATTCCACTAGCTTGAATGTTGGAATGGGATGAGTTGGGAAATGGACCGCAATGGGACAAGACATCCACCATCCCAAATGTCGGTATGCAGGGCGTCCCATTCCACACAAAAGCTAAGATGGCCCATCCCACAGTATTTAAAATGTTCATCAGAAAGACAACATCATATATAGTAACCATGACTCCAAATTATAAGCAATAAGACCATAAATCCAAAATATGAGCAATAACCATGCATAAGAAGAACCATAAATTTTCCAAACCCCAGTAGCAATAACTACCATTTCGAGGGGTTTATCTCTTGTTAGAGGACAAGTCTATTCCAAAAGCCAAAAATGAGTGCTTGGCTAGATAAACCCCAAACCCGCGAGGGGTGCATATTCCATATACTAAATACTTAGTGAATACAAACATAAATCCGAAAGGATATATTCAAAGATTTCAAACAGAATAGTATACTCTAGAATGATGCCTAATAAGTTTCTTGCATATTTTACATCCTTAATCTCCAAAATTTTTCTCTACTTTTAATTAACCATTTGAGACATTTAAAGTTTTCAAATAGAGATAGAGACCATGAAACTGCCAACTCTATCAAAACCAAAACTTGTTTGCTCCACTAAAACCAAAAGCAAGGTTCCATACTGTGGTTTTGTGAGATTTCAGTCCTCATTTTTTCCTACCTCCCACCCTTTTTAAATCTAACGGACGGCCATCGTCATTTACTTGTACTTATGTTTCTCCTGATTGCACTTACCTTTTAAAACAAGTTTAAGCAAAATTTAATAAATTAAGGGACGAAAAATTCTATTGATGGTCCTATACAACTACACGAAATGAAAACCCAGGGTGAAAAAAAGAAAAACAAATGTACATACTACAAAGAAATTAGTTAAAAGAAGCCATCATGCTCTTTATGTACAGCATCACTGCAAGAAACAAAAACCTTCTTTTTGTGAACAGCAAGCTCAGGCAAGGATCGGGGTTTATGTTTGTCAACCCAAAGCTCTATCCCATCTGTGCATGTAAAACCTGATTCAAATTGCCCATCTCAGCAAATAACAGTTTGAAATTGCATATATAGTAAATACAATCAGAAACATAGCTAAGCATTTTATACTATAGATGATTTCCTCTAACATCAACAATTGGCAAACAATGATGCATAAAGCCAGCACTAAATGCTTGGGACAAGGCTTGTTGATTATGTTTCTGATATGACAAATCCATTCTAATTTGTTTAAGATGTAAAATGAACATTTTTTCTATTAACTAGCAGCAGATATGTAGAATTCTTCCTAAAGAATTGCCAATCATTAGTGATTTCTCTAGGTGCCAATCATAAAAGAGAAAATTACACTCAGTTCCAGATTCAGGAGCTTAAAAGTTTAAACGAAAACATACCTGGTGTTATTCTAAATTCATGAAGACATTCACAAAAATCTTCAGAGAGCAAATCAAATTTGACCTTCAACAAAGCAATAAATATAAAAATTTCAGACAAAAGCAAGCAAATAGAGTAGAAAAGGAAACCAATGTATACAAAATTAAAATCCAAGGCTTAAAAAAATATAAAACATTTAATTATAACTCATGCACTAAATTGGCCCGTTGAGAATCAACCTCCCAAAGGATATAATTACTTTCTCCTAACTAGTTGCTGAGTAAGATGGCCAATATATGTGTACTTTATTATAACCACTTTAGTACTTATCAAGTAATTAAGCTACCACCAAGGTTCGTGATCTTAGTATTGGAATCGTAGTAGTGCCATCTTGGTGCAATATCAGTATGCCCAGTAAGGGCATCATTTCAATGTAGTGATACTCAATATGCTCCCTATACTATGTACTGATTCTATATCAATATGATACACTATGCCCAGTATATGCCAGAATGGACCAGCAAAGCGCACCATGGCTGCCACTGATAAAACAAACCACTATAGCTGCCTTAAATCACTTCATATAGGAATCTAGTTACACCTCACAAACCTTGAGTCTCAGTTTATGTGATTTACCTTCATAGCATGCAAAGTGATGCAAAAGATCAGTTAGTCTCCTATAGTTTTAGAGAATTTTCTTTCTCTTGCTTAGAAGTTTCCATATTTTCCTCATTTATTTTTTCTTTTAATGTCAGGGAAACCGGTGAATGTTGATCGAAAGCTAATTTTGGGACTCTTTTTTTTTGGAGGTGGATGGGAGTTGAGTTTCGGATCTTGAGACACTCACAACAACCTTAGATTGGAAATTTAGCCATGTTTAGCAATAGCTGATAGGTTCATCATTTGGGACAGTATGATTTTAAGGTGAAATGATTATTAGACACAATTTATTAAAGTAGACTTATGGACCACTATATCAAAATTATTTTTCCATCATTGAGGACTTGACATAGGACTTCTCAAATTGAACACTAGTTGTCTCTCTTCTCTTCCAATTAAAAGATCCATCACCCAGCTCCTCCCAAGGACTCAAAATTGGATTACACAACCATAAATAATGAGGATTTTGATGCTGTTGCAATTTTTTTTTGTTTTTCAGATCCCTTGGATAATTTTTGCCTCAAATAGGTGTGTAGTTTTAAGGTTATGATTAGAGTACTTTTATCAAAAAAAGACTTGGAAGATTAGTAGGATTCATATTTGCTTCAATTTTCAAAGTCTATATTGGGATTAAGACTAAGTTACAACCTATACTTTGTGTTGTTGTAATCTAAAATGTGACTCCATTATATAATACATGCTGTAGGAAAGTCCAATGAGAAGCATTTCCCAAAAGTGTCTAAGTTACCAAAAAAAATATTTTGTCCATCAGTCAATTTGTTCATATGTCGTGACAAATCTATTTATCTGAGTTAATGGTTTAGATTGCCTTAAATGTCTTCCATAAAATCCTGAGCAAGACCTAGTTCAGAGTACTTTAGAGATTAAGTCTTCCATAAAATCCCACAGAAACAATCTATGTGTTGTCAAGGTAATTTGATTATTAAATTAAGTTGTTCTTCCTCAATTTTTCCCTTGTTTTGGTGGTGAACTTCCTTATGCTGATCGGTGCAAGAGGTAAAGCTCTATCAAGGCATCTTGCTATACTTCATACTTGTTCTAGAGAAGAACTGTGATTCTGTGTGTATTCCTGTTGACATTCTAGTAACCTTTTGTTACTTACAAAACAAAAAGAAGTCCTAACCTAATCGATCTAGATGACATAACTGATGACAATGATCATCAGCATATATAGGGGACAGAATCATATATTGCTGGAATTTAGGATAAAAAGTATTGCCTATATTCCTTATCCTTTGGGATTTAAATAGCTTTCTTTTTCCAAGTTTATTTTTCCACTTTGCTCTTTGAATAGAAGTGCACATTCAAACTTCTCGATGCAGGTCTTCGGGATTATGCATTCAAACATAATTATCAGGCCTTCTACAAAAATTTTCCTCTTGAGAAGGAGGTTTTACATGATCGTACAGGCACTCCCAGTCTGTTCATTTTGATTGATTCAATACATAAGATTATCAAACCCTTGAAATTTATCGGGAATGTTAGTAGGCTTACTCTAAAAATGTTGTAGCATATGATCTATAGATCATCATTTTCCTGGTTCTCAAATCTTTTGGAAAAAAATTGCAGGTTTCAAGCTCCACTGGCACATTACACTGACTGCAGTTCAAACCCCTTGGCAAAGGTTATTAGTAATTTCTATGGGCAATTCTAACACATTTGCGAACCAGTTTATGCTCTTGTGATCATTCCTCAGTGACCGGAATAAAATACCATAGTTCATGAATGCATTAAGCATAATAAATCTATTATCACTTCATTCGACATCCTCAGTAGAGCAGTATCTTATTTTTCTGGCTCCCTTTTATGCACTCCAGTTTGTGAACTACTTGTCAAGGTCTCAAGCAAAGTTCATACCTCAGACTCTCCAATGCTTTATACCATCCATCATCGGTGAGAGAAAAGATATTCAGCCTCAAAGGCATCCTTTTCACAAATTATATGTCACACATTGTCGTAAGCCCTAAGGGGCTTCATTTCTATCGTCCTCGTCTCTAAATATCAAAAGGTAATCAACTGAACCAATCCATAAGAAAGAGGAAAGGATGAAAAATAAGCAATCAAGATTTTGTTACCCAAAGAAAGAAGAGGAAGACGATGGCATGGAAATAGGTAACCACTAAACCCTACCAAGAAGATTCTTTTACGTTCACAAAATCAAAATTTTGGTTAAAGAAACAAGAAGAGATAAAAAGAAAAGCGGTTTAAAGGGCCAAAAATCGCATACCACCTCTAGTTCTTGAGATGCTTCACTCGAGACGCGACAACTCTTCGAGCTCCCAACTCGAGGCCTCTTCGACGCGACCGGTGGTGCCGTTCTTGATCTCGACCTCGAAGATACGCGGCCTCCAGTCGCCGAGCCGGCTCTGCCCTCTCCCTCCTCCTCCTCTTCCGAGGAGGAGGATAGCACCACCACGGGCCTCCGCTTCCCCATCGAAGATCAAACCCGTTATCTCCTCACGGATCGATCGGAGCCGCCGCTTCTTAGAGAGCAGAGAATGGCCCTGTGCCTTCCGTGGATGGAATCGAAGGCATCGATCCCTTCCTTGTGCCCCGGAGGCGAGGGGGGGGTGTCGTTCGGAGGTGAGGGAGATCAGAGACCCCAGAGATAGGCTTGGCGGGCTTTGGAAGGGTGGCTTCCAAGAGAAGAAAAAAAAGCGGAACAAGAGGCATTTTGCGGCTCGAAGGTGAGGGTACTTAAGTAATTATAGTGTTTGCTTTAAACCGTCCCGTTGATGGGGCCCAGCGTCACATGGGAGGTACGATGGGTCCCAGCTTGTTGGTTTACCTAGCCGCACGCGAGCCAACTCAACCTGACCCGAGCTACACCATCGAATTTAGATTTGGAGTTGTGTCGGGTTTGGGTATAGGCGGTCAGCTTAATTGTCAAGTCGAAAATGGATAGACAAAGTTATTCAGCTCTTCAAGTGATCTCATCTGCCCTCTTCTCAGTGCTCTCTTTCTTATTTCCAAATCTCTGTCTTCCTACTAGTGTGTCGTGAATCAGTTCTTTTGCCAAGGTGCTGACTAAATTTTCTAACAGTAATTCTATTTTAGTTTCTCTAACTCTCTCGTCTTTTAATAAAAGCCGGATGGTGTTCGCACCTCCCTTCTTGAAAACAAAAAGTCAAGACCAGAAAGGGAGAACAGAATTGAGCTTGATTTGGGCCTTAACACAAGTCGACCTACCTATGTTGGACCCCTCGGATTCAACAAATGATTTAGCTGTTGAGTGATTTGATCTCGCAAATATGTAGCAGTATTTCATAAGATTCTAACTAATATATATCGGTTAATTATTTTTCAAGAAAAATCTTAGATCAATTGGTGGCTTCAGTAGGGCTGCAGGTGAAATTTATTGTAGGAGACCATGAGCTAGAGCCATAGAAAGATTTGTTTTATTGGATATTTCTTGGCCTCGTCCAGTATTTATCATGGATGGATGGTTTAAAACTTTAATGGAAAAAGGTTTTCATAATTTCATTTCTTAGGCTATCAATATCTCTCATATATTTGGCTGTAGAATAAAATTCCAACAACTTGGACTGTAGATAGTCCGCATGAATGCCCTCCCAATAGAGCCATTGGGAATGCATAACGATGCGACCCATTTGGTTTATCTGTCATGTTAATCTACTTTCTCCTTTTGAAAAAATAGATCAGAGATGAAGAGGGTCTAAAGCAATGCATGTGATACCGGTCCAAACCGAGCGGTTTGGAATGTACCATACCGATCAGAATGTACCATACCACTTCAAAACATACCATACCGGTCGAAGCGTACCGTACTGTACCGGTTCAGTATCCAATATGGATGGCGTGTTGATACTTAATACGTCAAAAAAAATTTCGTATCATACGTACTGACACCATACTAGTGTGGCACTGGTACGGGATCCAGTAACGAGACGGCAAATCTTAATCTAAAGCTTTTGCTATAGAGAATCCTAAGAAACATATTCTACATACTAGTTTTTATATTTGATTTGTTTTATTTTATTCCATTTTTGCAAGAGGAAAGAGTTGCCTGATGGAATAAACCAAAATTGAAGTTCAACTGCTCTATTTGGAAGAGGGATGCAACCACCACCTACAACGTTATCCCTGCCACATTGACTAATGAGTATGCATAAGTAACAGCTGCATCAATTCATCAACCCTATCCCAAACTTCTCAATAAAAGATGGAAAACACTTGATGATAGGTCATAATTATTCACAGAAAAATCAAAGCTGACAGACAATGCGACGACGGTAAGCGAGAGGAGGGGGAAAAGAAAACAAGAACATGTGGATGCTGGATGTTCTATCTGCATCACCATTTGAGTCATCTTCTTATCATTTGTTTGGTATCATGGTCAAGTGATGCATGCATGAGAATGCGAGGTAGCATGTTTTAAGCTTCTTTTTTTCAAGAATGTGCAAGTATATTTCCAATGCATGATATTATGAATGACTTCAAAAGGATATCCCTAACAGAAGTTTGCAAGAAGATATTAGAAATGAGAGAAAAATAATGAATAGAAACCAACTACTGCGAGAGATGAT
Organism: Phoenix dactylifera; assembly: GCF_051530095.1. Taxonomy (NCBI): domain Eukaryota; kingdom Viridiplantae; phylum Streptophyta; class Magnoliopsida; order Arecales; family Arecaceae; genus Phoenix; species Phoenix dactylifera. The sequence goes on from NC_143195.1 coordinate 36,740,782, forward strand.
ATCTTGCAGATTTGATAATGGAGCAATATATTGGGTCTACCACTTGACAAATTTAGGGTATTTGAGCATTCAGACAATCAATGCAAGCAGACAATTATAAGAAAATAATTACCAACTATGAGTACGATCTAGATACCCAAAAAGGAGCCCCTTACAAAACATCCCACATACTGAGAAATAAGGAAACCCCATTACAGTGTGATCTCAGGCAGTCCAGCTGTGAGAAAGTGTCATCTAAAAGTTGGTGGTGCCTAAGGCATATCCATCATAGAGATTGCAGATCATAATGAAGATTCATGTACTAGAATTACTACAAAACTGTGAAAATAAAATTAACAAGATCAATACTGTTATCATTAAGCATCAAGCGATGGCACGACTAACCAATCAAAGAAACAAAGCCCATGAATTTGAAGGGTTAAAGCATAGAGGCTGCAATCATCTTCATAGGCTGCAATATTCTCCATGGAACCTGTCATTTTTAACTCTCTAACCAATCAAACAACTATTGCAGCAAGCACACTTTATCAAGAACTTTTAGGTGCTCTGGAAAAAGTATTATCTATCACTTATTATTAACTCTTTGTGACATTATTCACCAAATCAATCACTAACAAGATCCTAAGCCCAATAAATAATGTACTATAATGCTAAAAATTTGTTTTTTCGGGGCCTTCCAATGTCTTGTTCTAGCAAGTGAATTTGAAGAAAGCTCAGTTTCGCTGTTTCCACTATCAGGTTCACCATTGAATGGTACTAATCACAGAGCACATTTTTCTACAGAAAGAAAGGAGTCAATTGGATAACATTTTAAATTAAAAGGGAGATGATAAACATACCAATCGGGTATCAACATCAAACTTTTGAGGCATGTGCATTATCTCCACCATAAACAGATCAATTGGAGCATCAAGCTTGCATATACAGAGCACCCATCCATAATCAAAAAATAATAATAATTGCTCATTGCATAGGAACTGGAGCACATTATGAGAAGACATGAGGCAATTCTGCAGGAATGAACTTTCCAATAAAAACATTCAAGCTTCATTTAGAAGGAATCACAATCAAAAGGCCAATTAGTGAGATATCTACAAAAAGATAAAAGGCAGCTGAAAATATATCAACTGATAATGCGTAAGTTCTTGTCAAGACATCTTCGATTCGTCCAAGAAAGAGCGCGAGATCCCTTCTCGAGAGGCAAGAAGAAGAAGAACGAGCGAGGGCGAGTGGAAGACGGCGACGTGTGGAGCGAGAATAGGGTTCTTAGCGGGAACGGAGAGGGAAGTGGGAACTACTACAGAGCTGCCGAAAACATCAAGCTGTTAACGACTTGAGTGAGAGAAGGCACAATATGAACAAACGACAAAGAAAAAAGAAACAAAAAGGGAACATAATCCCATTTTAGTCCTCTACCATAACTATATATTTATTTTTTATCCACATCTAAAAATAGAGATATATAATATTTTGTACCTGAATCAGTGGCTTACTTTTTCTAAGTAGTGAAGAAGAGGACCGAAATTTGCCATTGAAAGACGCTACTAAAACAAAAAGATGAGCTGTCAAGAACGTAGAGGAGGTAGGATGAGCGGTTGGTTAGATTTAGTATGGATCGTACGATGACAGACAGGTGTATATGCTCCTATCGTCGAGTGGTTCAGAACATCTCTCTTTCAAGGAGGTAGACTTTCCTTGGGGGTAGGGAGGAAGTTGATCGTAAATTATCAATAAATCTAGAATTAATTCTTTTTAGGCCGTTGCCCGAGTGATTAATGGGGAAGGACTGTAAATTTGTTGATGATTTGCTAGAAAATTGATTTCTATTTGAAGAGTGCAGATAAGCTCATGCCAACCTGTCAGTTTTGGATTCAATTCGTAATTTTTCTTGGGAGGCCATTTGGATTTATTGGGCCGGACGAACCCCATTATTATACTTCATGAGATTAGTGAATAGACATTTCAAAGTTTGCAATATCAAGGCTGCATGTTCACAGGCCGGACGGCCCACCTGATGTGTTCAATCCCCACTATTTGGACGATCGCGCTTTTAAACCCAACGGGCCAGAAATATGGGCCTGCTTGTCAAATAAGCCATCCTCAGGTTTGTATCAGCTCAACTCGAGCACGGTCCGGCCTGACCCGGATCTTATAGCATATTATACATACATACATACATATACATACATATATGTATATGTATTTATGTATTTTCTTTTCAGATTACAAACCCTTGCTTTAGTGGAAATAATGTTCTTCTTACTAAGATCACAATACTGGGACAATTCAAGGTTTCAATAATGCCAATATCCCCCTTTTGTCACCTTTTTCTGCCATAGTGATGAAAATACTGCTATTACTTCCCTAGTCAAGCCTTCAATTGTATTTTTGAGAAATAAGTTGCAGCTGTTATTAGCTGTTGAAAATGAAAATATAACAAGCAATAACTGAAAGTTCGAACAGTTCGTTGAACATTTTATGTTTATAAAATAAAAATTGTTTCTGAACTAGCAGGAAATTTTTTTTTTTCTTTTGCGGAATGTGAAGAATGAAAAATGTGAAATAATGATTGTTATTTTCCATAAAAAGTGTAACAAAACGAATGCTAAAATAATGTAACGCAAAGAGAGGCCTCCTACAGTCAATATTCAAAGTTTGAGAACAGTTTACCATGTTGGTGTTATACATGTATTTTAACCTCAAAATCCAGCTTTGTGAACTGTTCTCAGCCTGGTTGAAGGCGCCTTAATTGACTTTGCTAGTCGTTATATGTTCCTCTTTTATTTCTCTCCGTTTTCCTATCCAATTACTATGTGCCCTGAAGGCAGTTCGGTGGCCGGGTCGCCCTTCACCACGACGCTACCATTAATAGAACTGTGCACCACCACGCCTTCCGCGAGAGGGAGAGGAGAAGGGCCACACCTGAGGGGCAAGCTTAAAAGTTTTCACTCTCAAGCAAAAGGTGATTATACTACTGACCAACTTGCAAGGAAAAGTCTCGCTTTCTAAACAATATTGCAAAGAAAGGAATCACGCACGGGGATGCCACTGCTACCACCATTCTTTCAAAAGCTTGTAGCCTTTCGTTCCTTGGGGAAGACAGTATGCTTGAATCCTAGGGGCTTCGACAGATTCGTGATGCTTTACAAAGTTAAAAGGAGCAATTCGTATGCATCACTTGACTCCACTGTCAAAGTGCTTGATTGCTTTCGAATACATTTCCCACTAGAGGAGGAGACAAAAGAAACATAGATATTAAAGGTGAAAAAGAAAGCCTGTAGAACTAGGGTTTGATAGTTGGGATCCCAAACAGTAGCAGGAGGTTCCAGGTTCGAAGCCAGATAGTTGGGTTCCTAGCTACTTCCTGCACTGACTTTAAAAACGGAAAGTAGAACAAGAAAAAGATCTTGAGAGGTGCTCTTCCCATCCTACGTCTCAAGAGAAAAGGAAAAATGTTAAGATAATGGAAAATAATTATAAAGATGGCTTTCGTTCTTGGAAAGAAAAATGGAGTTATGTTGTTCTGGCAATTATTTGCATCCATAGTTGCATAAAATAGGTTTAATGCCTCAGTTATTCATGTGATGTAGAAAGCAGAAATTAATGATCAATTTCTTTTTTTCGAGATAATAAATCGATGATCGACTTCATTCCGAGGATATCGATTAGATAGCTTGAATAGGGGATGAAACATTGTGAGTTATTTATGCATGCATGAAAGTTGGTAGAAATATTTGGAGACATTCTACATTATGCATGCATCTTTTGGACCAAACCTTGAAGATTATATGGCTCAGCTGCTATCAAAATCAGGACAGGATGCTTCTGGTTTCAGTCAGTCTTGTCCTGGAACCATTAATATGGCTTCATTGTTAAAGGATGTACCTCAGTTTAGTCGGTCAATACAAAGTAAGGGAGAAACCCTGTCCGCAATTTTTAACTAAAGAGGGATGGACCTCTTGGCTTGAAAATTCTGCTCATGTCTTTGAGTCGCATTCTCGATCTGACCGGTAATATATATTATTTCAGTTCTGCACTGCTTTTTTTATTTTCCGTCCAGAAACACCGTGGGATCGAAGACCATCTCACCTGAACAAGGATCTCTCATTTTAATAAAGAGCCGAGAACGAACACACACACACATACATACAAATATATGTGCGCGCGCATACATACATACATACATACATACATATATATATATATATATATATATATATATATATATATATGTATGTATATATATATATATATGTATATATGTATATATGTATATATATGTATATATGTATATACGCACACATGCATACATATATATATATATATATATATATATATATATATATATATATATATATATATATATATATAAAAATATGCATATATATACATATATATACACATGTATATATATATATATACACACCAGTTATATATATATACACGCATGTTATAGAAGTATACACAATCCCATAATTATTTGATGGGATCGGTGACTCGATCTCATAATTATAGAAGTACACAATATACAAACCTACAAAATCAGAAAAATAAGAAAAAATCTTGCATGATTGGAAGGTTGTTGAATAAAAAAATATCTTTTGTCTGATTTTGGTAGATTTTTAATAGATAGATGGAATGGTGGAGAGAAGATATCCTGCCTAAACTTGGTAGGTTGCCAACGACGTCTACGTTTGATAGGTTGGTAATACCTTCCGTGACCTGACCACCACTATGCGACGTTGCAGGGTTCAAGAGATTGATTAGTTCTTTTCTGATTTCAATGACTGTCTTTACTTTGTGTTAGGCCCAACTAATGGTCAGCAAAAATTGCAAGGCTTGGAATCATCACACTGGAAATATTGACTAGAACTCTACTGCTGAGTGCCTAAGGGCTTGTTTAGTTCGCGGAAAAAGAAATAAAAAAGGTGTTGTCAACGGGAAAGTAATGAGATGCCTTTTGTTTGTTGGAGTTTTGAAAGGAGAAAAATGAAAAAGTTGTATTTTCATGGAAATATAATTTTCACATTTTATGGAAAAATCTTTCCCATGAGAAACATGGGAAGTTAATTTTCAATGAGCCGAAAATCACTCTATTTTTATTTTTTTTCCAAAAAGTCCCTTCAGTATTAAAGAGGCATTAAAGACCTAATTTTTATTAAGAATATAATAGGAATTATAAATAACTTTTTCAGAAAAGTAGATGGTCAATCAAACCTAAGTGCTCTGAAAATCTGTCACTTTCCCATGATTAACCAAACATGCCCAATGTACTTTTTCATGCATCCTCTTCCTATAAATCTGCTTCGCAAGAATCACATTTGTAGAAGGAAAAATGCTTTCTGCGAAGCAAACGAGCCCTAAAGAGTTGAAGGACAGGTGGTATATGGATGCTACTAGATGCCTTTAGAATCATTTAGATTTCTGCTCTACTGAAAGAATGGCGAGGCTTATGGCTGATCCACATTACTGGTTTCATTTTGAGTTAAAGTAATTTGGACCGGATAAATTCTTCATGGCTTGAAACTTAAAAGATGGCATCCCCAGCCGTGCAGCTTGTTTCATGCAGCCATGCTCATGGAAGCAGTTTTTTTTTTTTTCCTTAAGGTGCAATTGAAAGCAGTTATTGCATAACAAGTGAGGGCGGAGATAATAGCTGAACCAAAATCAAAGCCAACCCAATTGCACTAAATTATATACATATTTTGTAAGCGTGACACCAGGTGATGACCAACGTTCTATAAAATCTCTATGCGTTACTACTTATATAAGAAGGGCAAGAAAAGGTACGTAGAGGTCGCTTTCCATGTGACGTTGGACATGCTTTACTTCAAAACGCAACCTGGAAAGATGTGGACGTGGGTTGATTTTAGAAAGTGGTCGGTGCTCCACGAAACTAATGCATGTGACGATGTATGTTACGGCTATACGATATAAAAATGGGAAAGGAAAAAGGCAACGGGAAGCCGAGTCTATACTCTATAATAATAATAGCAATCTTCGCAGGTAGAAAAATATTTGGCTATTTGGCAAATTTGACTGGCCGTACAAAAAATGAAGCAAGAAATAATATTAAACAAATAAGAATGCTACAGTTCATTAAAAAAAAAACAAAGAAGAATTCTTCAGATCGCCACCCTAATGGCATACTTTAAGCACTATTGCCATTCCTGTTTTTTTAGTAAATCGAAATCATTAAAACGGTTTCAAATAGTGTCCATTAGAATTTCAAAATAAAGTATTAAAAAATTTTTAAAAAATATCTACCACAGTGGTCTACAAGAAAGAACCAATTCTCATTTTGTACCAAATCTTCATCATAAAAAATTGCACCAATCTCCGCGTACCATATACATACATTTTTTTGCTCATACCATGATAAGTTTTTTTTTTTGGTCTATACATCTTTACTCTTAAATGCCATACATGATCAATGAGGTAAATGTGCCCTTGTCAACCAAGCAAGTTTAATTTATAGGTGTTATGCCCTTCGTCGACCAAGCAAGTTTAATTTGTAGGTATCATGGTGCAGAAGCGATTGGTGGAAATTTGGCCTTGTTAATCTGGAGACGATAACTAAATTTTATCAATTGGTGAGAGATAGCCTGATGCAAGCTACTATATTTAACTACCGACCCTTGTACTTAAATAGAAACAAGCACAAATTTGTCACATACGCAAGTTAAATTTTGATAATCTAGTTAGTATGATAAAGTTGGCCAGATCAAAATATAACCGTAAGCACCATGCCAATTGGGGAGACAATCATCCTATTTTTGTGGATTTTGAAAGGTAAACATCAATATAAAATGCCAATCTCATATGGATAAGTTGAGCCACTATGATCATACTGAATCTTGTCATAAAATTGGCAATCTTATTTGTTTCCATGGCTACTCATAGAGCACAACTCACATTCCTTATCTAGCGCATATCAAAATTATATTTTTATTAAAGTATACACAAAATTAAGATTAGCTGGATCCTAATAAATTATAAATTAAGGACAAACAAGAACCTTCATATTAATAAAAAATTGTAAGAATTTTTTTGTACCACCAGAGGAGAAGAAGCATCCGAAGCATCCTTATTTTCCACATGATTACGGAACAATCGTTAGCACTCCAAGGTCATGTTTAATTTGAGGAATAACATAGTCTAAACCAAAGAGGATTTAGGCTTATTTCATTTAATTCGTGAAGTAACTGGAATATGGAGGGTTAGGAACAATCCACTAGTAATAATCCGTTTCCGAATGCAGAAAGAGGGATTAGATATTTATCGGAAATTCATCAATGCATCATGAAAAGGATTTTAATTATAGATCACTGGACTTTAAAATCCATATCAAACATGTAATAACTCTAGATTGGACCAAAGGAAAATTTATGGATATTAAATTTTTAGAATGAACATTATGTTTCTGTTCAAACTAAAGCCTGATGAGTGATGGCCTTCTCCCAAGAATTAAAAAAAAAAAAACAAAGAAAGAAAGAAAGTTCAGATATGATGCTTTTATGTCTGGTAAAATATGTTTTCGCTCCAAAAACTGTTTAGGGATTGTTTACCTGCTAATGACATGATATACTGACTTAATTAAAAACATAATTTATTGGCTAATTAGGTTCACAAAGAGTTGCAATTATTGCAAGAAAAATTACATCAATGTGTTCCTTGTGGTCTTTGTCATTACAACTGGACACATTGGCATATATAGAATTGGTTGTTCAGGTGAATTTTTTTTTAGAAAATTGAACTATTGCGTGCAATACATTGGTCGATCCAATCCAGTTTAAAGTTATTTTCTTGTTTACTATTTTAGCAGCCACTCTTCCAAGGATTTCGTGCCTTGAGTAATCTCCACCCCTCCTTCTTTTTTATATAATTTTTAAAATTGTTTTAGTAATAATATTCATTTTTATACTATTTAAATTATCCAAAAAAGTGAAAAATTAAAATAAATTATATTTGTTAAGTCCAGTTTAAACAATTTTGATGACCTGGTGTCACCATTCTTGGAGTGTTCTCCCTCGAATAAATCATGTGTATCATGATGCTTCTAAATGTGCCCAAAAGTACTTTATAATTATGAATGAGAAGAAAGGATCTAATTAACGGAAAGAGGCTTCCACCATATGCTCAACGGTAGCCATCAGATAAAAAAAGTCTGATGTCAGTATGATGCACACGATCACTGTGACCAAATGGCATATCATAAATTTAATTTTTGTTTTAAAAAAATTACAGGACACTCTCTCAAAGTTGAGCAAATCTAAGATCGTCTCGAATTTAAAAAATTCTAAACAGACCTCTCAAATTTGCAAGTTATTCCAATCTAGCAGTCTTACCATTAATCTCCGAGTGGCGTCACACGACCATCATATGGTAGTATAAAATTATATTATGACTAAGTTGCTTTTTGTATCATAAAAGAATCCCACTGCACAGGGTCTCGAAACTCACCTTTCTTCATGCAAATCCACCATAGGATCATCCATTGCACAGATCTTAAAGTGCTTCAAAGTCCTTTATTCATCCATCTACATAGATCTCAAAGCAATTGGTGCATGACCATGATTATCCTTTTGTCTACACAGTTCTCAAATCAACTAGTAGATGATCTACATTATTTATCCATCTACACAAATCTCAAAGCGATCGCAAAGATGAACTAGATAATTCATCCCTCTACATGTATCTCAAAATGATTAGTGGATGATCATGATTATTAATCAACATTCACAGATCTCAAAGCAACCATATGAATGATCGGTATATTCGAAAAATGGTTATGTGGATGGTTTAGATTATTCATCCATCTGTACGAATCTTGAAATTGAAATAGAGTAAAGGAAGAAGATGGCATTTTAGTCAATTGAAATAGTAGAATAGCATCATCTGCTGGTTGGGGGAGTCGAAGGATAAGAGATCCATTTGAAACTTCTTGGAACCGAGGGGCGCGGCCCAAAGTTGACGAGACCAAATTTAAAACCAACTCAGACTTTCTTCACATGAATTAATTCACATTAGAGTGTTAAAAAATAATATAATGCCGCTTGCTCCTGACATTCGGCGAGGTTTACGCCGTATCTATTCCGATCAAAACCACGAATGGGGTCAGATCCACATTTCTATCTTCCTGAGATAATATCTCGTCCGTTCACTTCCATCACCATCTAAAGCCTACGGCAGATCATATTACGTCATACAAATTTCTATGCGGCGTCAAGGCATAATAAACGGCGACATACTGACCATGAACTAAAGAGCACCCTGCAAAAGGATGCTGTCGCTTTCCGCGTGTTCGGATTCGGATAGCTCCGGAAAGAAAGAACGGTCGGATGGAGCGGAGCGGCGGGGGAAGATATCAGGATCCAACGGTCGACGTCGAAAAGGCGGTTGCCGCCTTGCAGCGGACGTCTCGGTGTTCCCAGTCGGATCCCTGTCGCTCCCGTTGTCGGCATTTTATAGAAAGCACCACCAACATTTAGTACTAATTATTTTTTAAAATAGACAAATGGATTTAGCTAAATGATGCCGTGCTATATAAAAAGGGGAGGTGTGCCTCAAAATCCTCGTCTGAAGTAAGGAGAGGAGAGCGGAGGAGGACGAGGACGGGGGCATCTTCTTCCGGCTAGGGCTTGGCCATTGGTGGTGGTCTCTTGCATCTTTTGTAACTGCGATTACAGCAATCTCCTTTAAAACATTCAATATAGCTAGGAAGAGGACGGAGAAAGAAAACTTCTCCTTTTTTTGTCCCCCTTCTCTCTATACACATGCATACTGTTGTCTTCTACACGTACAGTCGTGTTCTCCTCCAGATCGTTGTTGTTTTTTCTTTCTAGGTTCTGGTCTGGTCTAATATCTAGATAGTTTCTTTTGTTTCTCCAAGTTAAAGAAAAAGAGTTTACAGATATTGCAGGTGTTAATTTCTTCCTCTTCCTCGATATAATCTTCTTGTCTGCTAGAGTTGTAAAGGAAAATATATATTACCGGATTCTCGATCGTGATATTTGGGAGATCGTGAACCAGTTTTTTTTTCTCTTGGTTTTGATTTCCTTGTTCCTTTTCGTCTGTTCTTAGTTTTTTTAACGAAGAAAGATATCTCCAGAGCTATTTATTTGATGGAGAGCGTACTTATCGATCAATCTCTTGTGAATCCGAGGAAGAACGTTGCCGTTAACAATAGCAGCAGTTACGGAGGATTTATGACGAGATCGCATAACACGTTTTCTTCTTCTTCTTCTTATCCTTCTTCCGCGAGCCAGCTTTTCCTCAACCTAAACGCCGGCACCGGCGGCAGCACGGCGAGTTTTGGACTTTGCGGATCCCGTCCTGCGCCGTCGCGTCATTCCTCTCTTCCTTCCTTCTCCGCCACTCCATCCGTGCTCGCTCCACCACCTGCTTTTCCTCCTCCTGTTGCTCCGGTTCATCAACCCCCTCTCCTTCCGCTCCCTTTCTCCAAGTCGGCAACACTCCCTTCCCCGAGTCCGACCAAGAGGATCGCCGCCTTCGCCGCCGCTGTCACCACCGCGAGATCCAGAGACCACCGGAACAAGACGAAGCCCGACGGTAACCCGAGGAAGGAGGCCCGATCGTCGGGGACCCCCTCCGTGCGATCCAACCTGCCTAAGGGAGAATCCGTGTCCGTGGTTCCCCAGAAGTCTGCACAAAAGCCCGCCAGTCCGCCGCCGCCGGCGGAACGGGTAGAGAAGGTGGAGGAGGGAGGAGAGCAGAAGGAGGAGAGGTTCCCGATGGAATCCGTGTACTCGCTCTCGCCGCCTCCGAGCAGCCTCCCGCTGCCGACGTTCTTCCTCAAGAGGCCCAAGGCCGCCTCCGTCGCCGCCGCTACGTGCGTCGCCGCAGCGATGGGATGCGGTGATGCAGGCTTCGACACAGGCGGCGGCGGCCGCGGCGGTAAGGTGAACGCCGGCGCCACCGATGACCTCCGCCGACTCCTCCGCCTTTAGAAAGGTGGACACGCCATTCCTTTTGTCCATTTTTCTTTTTGTTTTTCTTTTGGAAAAATAAAAAGAAAAAATGTGGCAGGAGGAATGTTTCAGTTGGTTTGGCGCTTGTGCGCTTGGTAAGCTGTGATGGTTTTGGAACTTCTGGCGGCGTACAAGTTTGCAGGGCGGTACATGCCCTGAAACGGAGGTACAAATTAGGGTTTCCTTGCCCCTGTATGAAAGGTTGGTTTGATATTATCTTTTCTACTTTTCTCATTGTTATGGTGGGTCAGGTTTATTTTGTGCTTTGATTGTGATCATCTAGGTATGGCTTATAAGTAAATACTTATTAATGATCAGATTATGTAACATCCTCATCTTTAGTGTTTGTAGAAAAGTATCGATATTTTAATTAGTGTTATAATTATTTTGTTTAATAATCCATAACAAGGTATGTTTCTACATAAGGTAGAACATAAAATTGGGCTTAAAAGAAAATTTGGTATTCTTCTTTCAATAGAGTTTTTGAGGCGCCATTCTTAATTTATTACAGAAAAGTCCAAGTACCATTGTGACTTGAATAGACTTGGGACATCTTATGCATCGCTTTTACCTTTCTCACTTGCCCAAATTTTGATTCACCTGGAAATGAAATGCGGCATGTGATGGAGATATGTTCAAGAATCAACACCTAGCTACTTTACATTTCCTTGTATGCAGATGTTTTAAGTTTGACAGTTTGGCTTGTTAAAGGAATGATGCATATATGTTGAACCATGGCCAGCCTCAATTTGTGAACTTGGATATGATCTTTGGTCTTGATTAATATTACATAGACATTGACGTTTGAAAAAATAATGAACCTTTTAGCATACGACAAATGGCTTCCGTTAACTTCATCGTATATTCTTCTGCATATAATTTTGATGACAAACAATTCTTCAAGGATGTAAAATATGTGCTCATGTAGGTGTGTCAATGTAATAACTATGGCTTGTGCTTGATGCTTCGGTATGAAGGAGGCCATGATTTGTATTTAGGTGCATTATAATAAATGTAGTATGGAAGTAGATGGCATATAGTATTGGTTTAGTTATGCTTTTTTCCTTATCTAGCTTTGTGATGTGAATTAAGTCTAGCATTGGCATGGTAATATCTAATGCCAAGGATAGGCTAGAAATATTTCGACCGAGCTGGTAGTATATCATGGCTTATTTTCCCATGTACCTAGTTAAGTTTTGCTTACGTGGGACTCCTACTGGACACTTGATTCAGTAGTTTGAAGCAATGATGCATTAGATCTAGTGTACCTGAGCTGCACCAATTCTTATTGAAATTAATAAAGAAAAGGTTGTTAGTATTTTCTATCTAAAATGTACATACATTTTGGTGAAACATATGCATTCATGAAATTGCAATCACAACAAAAGTATATAATTAAACAGTCCACAAAAATAAGTTCCCTTAGTTTTCCAGGAAAAAAGACTAGACTTAAAACACATAACTAAGTAGCACTTTTCTTAAATTAGATGGCCAATTTGTTGATCAATTTGCTTTTGGACAAATGCAATCTCAATAGGAGCTTCAATAATAGCTTGTATTTTATTAACTACTAGTTGCAAAGACTCAAACGTTGTGGAAGATAAGGTGGGATTGGTCAAGTTGATACTATTCACATGTAATCCAACTCTAGCGATGCTGTTATAGCATGATTGTTCAAAATCTAGCACGTGTAATGTGCATACCTTGTGCTGGAGTGAAAAACGAAAAGAAAATAATACATAGCAGAAATTTTTAGCGAGAGAGAGAGAGAGAGAGGGGCTGAGGTGATCTTGAAAAAGGAATAAATAAATAATTAATTTCTTTCTTGAAAGGTGAAACAGAACATCGAGGAGAGTTGTCTGCTTAAAATACGAACAATATGGAGTCAAATGGAAATAGAATTCTACCTCAGAAGTTCTCATCAGCCCATATTAACCTACAATGGGCATATAACTTGACCCTGAATGATATCATCCCAAAAAATATGGTGGTATTAAAGGATGTAGGAGCATCCCAGATTTTTCTATTAGTATATGCACTACAAAAAAAATCAGGTATTGCCAGCATTTTTAATTGCCTATACCGATGATTATAAGCGTCGTTAGTTCTATTACTGGCGCTTTATAAAGAATCGCAAAAGCGTCGGTAATGTGAGTATTGAAAAAAAAATCTACCGACGCTTTTAAAAAGCGTCGCTAACTGCTGACATTGTCGATGCTTATAAGCATCAGCTTTTAACCGTTAATATTTTTTATAACAATGCCTTAAATCATTGTTATAATTATTTTTAAAAAATATTTAAAAAAATTATAAGCGTTGGCTTTTAACTGTTAATATTTTTTATGACAACACTTTAAAATATTATTATATATTTTTTTTAAAAAAATATTTTACCAAAAAATAAAAAAAATAAAACTCTGTACACACACACACACACACACACACACATATATATACTCAACAAAAGTCGTATTATTACATAATCAAACCGATTATTCAAAATATTCATATCGTCAAATATGATTATATTTACATTATCAATTGACATTTACAATGTATTTCGAAAAACATAAAAAATATACATATAAAACTCCTAAATAAATAGTCTAAGAGCTATCAGGGGTCCATGGCACTATCATCATCTCTACAAGTAGAGAAAGTATCAGAAACCTATAAGAAATGGATAGAAACTTTAGAAGTTAAGAAAGCAAAAATTATTATGCTAATACAAAAGTATATGATAATTATGTAAAATATTCAAATGGATGTAGTTATTTACCTGAGGAGGGACAAACCAATGCAATATAGATGCAATTTAGTCAAACTGAGCCCTTAAAGATTATATCTCTATCTGATAGCTATGTCTCAACTCCTCCATATCTGTATGATAGTTTTGTCATATCTCCTCCATCTCTGTATGATGGCTCTTCCTCGTCTCCTCTATCTTCTTCATCTCTATATGATGGCTCTACCTCATTTTTTCTATCTCTGTATGATAGCGCTCCCTCATCTCCTCCATCGCTACTTTTAGACTACAAACCTCTGCAAGGGTACTCTCTGGAGGGAGCACAAACTTACTCTACACCAAAGTAAATAATGTTTTAACGATCTTAAATCAAAAATTATAATTATAATAGTAAATAAATTAATACACAATATTAAATTCAAACTTAACGAGAGATTGAAGTAGTGATGAGAAAAAATAATGAAAAAAAGGAGCAAATGATGGTGTCTACTAAGAATGATGCTGAGAGGCCCAACTGTCGTGCCAAAGGAACAAGTGAGACCTTGATTCGGGCAATTAAATAATTAGAAGAGTCCCATGGTCAGGCACATCAAAGAGATTAGAGATAAAACAAATAGAGTAGTAATATCAAAATCAAAATTAGAAAAAAAATGTGCGAAGATTTAGAAACATTGTTTTCGGTAATTTTTCTTACAAAATAAAAATTTCCGTTGATTTTTTTTTAAATAAATAGATCATAAAAAACTGATAAATTCTCTAATAAAAATTAAAATGCCCAAAAAGTCCAACTCAAGCCTTCGATTTGGATTTTTTTTTTTAAAAAAAATGCGGTTGGAGATAACAAAACAAAGAAAGAACAATAAAAAGAATAAAAAGCGGATTTAACAGAGCTTTCATTAGAGAAAAGGGTAAGAACTAATAGTCAGGGAAAAGAGCGAATGAGAAAAGAGGATGGAATGGTACAAGGAGATTGCGAACGAGAGAGAGGTGGCTGGCGTGGGCAGCGAGGAAGAGGGCGGAGATGTCGGGTCGAAGCTCCTCATACTCGACACGAACCCTGTTGAGGGCCTCCTCCCGGAGCAGCACCTCTGCCCACCTCCCCTTGAGGCACACCGCCCCGACCCCGACGTAGCTGGCATCCACCATCGGATCCACCAGACACTCTGCCGTTCTGCTATGCCTCTTCCGCCTTGTAGTCTATCGGCCACACCTGCTGCCGCCGTGGACGGGTGGAAGCGGAGCTCGACGAAGATGGAGGCTGGGTTGGAAAGGGTTAGAAATTTATGTTGGGGTACGATTAGGCCTTCAATGATGCTTACAAGCGTCGTCTTAGTGCATTAAAGCTTTCGACGATGATTTTAAAAAGCGTCATGTTAGCTTAGTTTTCTGACGGCACTTATAAGCGTCGTCGTAGCTTTCTTCCTACTTATGACGCTCTTAAGCACCGTAATATACCAACACAACTCATTCGGGTTGGTAAAATTTGGCGCGGTGACTAAATTAGTGACACTTTTTTATAGCATCGGCGGATCATAGTAAAAAAAAATATTTTTTTTCTATAGTGATGCATGCCACTTCTTGTTGTGTCCTTGCATTCCTAACCACCGAAGGTTCATTGCCTAGGGATAGTGATTGGAAATTTCAATAGGGGAAGCTTTAGTCACCAGTTCTCTTCTAGCATCAGAACTTGCAATCCGTTTGTTTTGCTGGGGGCACGGATGAGATGAACAATCCTCAGTATACGTTCCTCCAAGAGAAAAAGAATAATTTGCACCTAAACGTGCACCGTAACGACACGTGGCATGAGAGGGTCTTGGAGGCCGAGTCTCGGTCAAGGGCTGTAATAATTCGTGCGCAAATAATTTCCGATACTACTTTTGGCTGGTGAGCCTGCCACCACCAACCAACGGCGCCGACTTTCTACCATTATTGGAGGACGGCGTTGACAGCGGTCGGTGGCGACTGGCGACGGCACTTCCAAGTAGTCAAATCGAACGGGGAGCGGATCAGCTACAATGGTACATATGTGGTAATAAACCGACGCGCCGCTGATGACGCCCATTAAGATTCCACCCGTCATGCTTTCGGTGGAGCCATCGTCACTATCGGTGCTCGAAGACTTCTCTCCGATTTCCTCTGATTAAAATAGATAAAGTTACGGAATTTGATCAGCGGAAAAAAAAAATCTAAGCTAAAAATTGACTATGACGCTAACCATGGTAAGGACTTGCGATAACGTTCCAAGCTTGCTATGTTTCTGTTTGTTGGACGAGACTTTTTGGGCCGGCGATAATTGAATTTTTTGCTTGGACGGTGGGCCATAGAAATCTATTCGCTGTCAGAAATAGTGTGCTTTTTTGTTATATTATAATCTGCTACCGTTCCAGACCGTTTCATATAATAATATATGAAGTGTTAGATGAGAGTGATAATTTATGATTCGGCCCTCAACCCAATTTACAAAGGGATCCACTTTAAATAAGTTGGATTTGATAAAAATAATTTTAAACGGTAAATGTGTTAATTCGCCAAAATATATTTATTAAATAGATTGAGTCCAGATTTAAATCTTTAATCCGTTAAAACTATTTTGACCTCTTTAATAATTGAGTCGAGTTATGATCCGACTCGTTTAAAAAATATGTTTAACCTATTTGAAACTTGTTTAACCCGATCCGCTTAATATGTTTAACCTATTTAAATTCATTTAAATCATTAAAAATCCATCTAACCTGTTTAATCTGTTATGGGGGTTACATCTGTTCGGTCGGAATATCTGTTTAATAAAGACGTTCGATTCAGATTTGAAATTTTGACTGGTTTAATAAATAGATCATATTTGGGTTGCTGAATTTTTGACTCGACCCGTATCTGATCTTATTCGATTTGATTGCCACTTCTAGTTTTAGACTTGCAAGGCCAACGTTTTTAATGTTGAAAAATAGATTTCATTATTGCGGGTGCATGCTCCTAAAAGCAACCTTATAGGTTCAGGTTCTAAGCCTCTAACCTCACATGATGGTTTGCCACTTTGTCTATAAATTGGTCGGTCTTTGTAAAGGTTTTTCTTCTGGCGATGAAATCAAGGTACCATTCAGGCCTTCTACCATACTTCAATTTAGCAAGCCAACAAGAATGCATTTGTGTGACGATAAAAACATCCTGAAATTTGGCCGGCTTGGACGCTAAAAACAGACCTGTGAGGCGGACTTCGGCAAAAAAGAAAAAGCCCTATTCGGAAAGCACTACAGGCTTAGAAAAATAAAAAGTTAACCCGACCCAAGATGATTATATATACTAATATACTAATTATATTAACTAATTATAATAATAATAATATAATATTATATAATATATTAATGAATATATATTCAATATCGGATATGTTGAGCACGCATGATATTGACCTTTTATGAATGGGCCAACCCTCGACAAAAAGTGGAGGCCCCATATTCGGGCCGGACCGGGCTTAGGTATAAACATTGGGTCTCATTTTTACTGTATAGCCTGGCCCGACGTTTGATTAGCTCTAGTTCCAAGGAATTCAATATCCTCTACGAACACTAGATCAAGAAATAGACCTGTTTTTTCTACAGCAATCCAAGTGGGCAATATTTCTTCTTTTCTGATTTCATCAATTTACAAATTGCAAGGATGGCAAGCAGTGGCACTTCTAACCCCGTTGGTCAAACAGATAACAGAGCTCCTCTTTTTTTTTTTTTTTTCTTTTTTTTTTCTTTTTTTTTTTTTGCTAAGGCAGATGGATTATACCTGATGAGTACGGATGCATCCAATAAATTTAAAAATAAAATATCTCGGAATGCCCGGAGCAACTCCCTGTTACCACCCCATAGGGTATTATCGGAGTGACTAGCTACGTAAACAACCCTCTAATCCGCGGCCTCATTAGCTTTACGGAATAAATGCTTGGCCTAAAAGGTCCCTCCAAAATGATAGGGATGAGCACAAACCGGTAGGCTTTCGAAGTGTATCGTCACCTAACAATAGAGTGGATAACAGAATGAACGGAAGCACCTCTTCAAAATGACATGATCAAGCATATGCTGAATAAAACTGCTGTACTTCATGTAGTTTAGGTGAGAGCTAGTGGTGACAGGAAGTGCATGCTAAGCATGTCTGCCATGAAGTTACAATCATGGTTAGTCACCCTAGCTTGCCTCTAGACTTCACCTTACTTGGACGTGACACTCTCCTAGCGTATCTAAGCGTTTACCCACGCTGCAATAATATGAAATCGTTTATGTTTCTTGCAAGAGAAATTTGTTTATAGATGTTCACTGTGAATGCGTCAAGAAGTCACATTCATCGTGATAATGTCAAATAAACCGAGAGGTATACATATATTGTCATTGCTGGTGACAATGTGGAGACTTTTTAGGATCTTCATGGAGAGCTGAATCTGGGATACTAACTAATTGTGTAGTCGATGAGAGTACGTAGAAGGTTGGTGACTTCATGATTCTACTCATCAGCAGGAGTGTTCATGCAGAGAATTACTTCAACGAGTCTTCTGGGGACTTGCACTGGGAGCTAGCTTAGCTTGTGATCCAAAGTGTTCAGATCATGAAAGGGTTTTGTAGAGTAGAAGGGGAAAACTAGTAATCAGCAATGAAGGCTCTAGTTAGTGGAGGTGCAGTTCTTTAGTCTTCCGGGGATGAAGTTGGGATGGTGGTATAAGTTACAGAGCAGGAATAAATTGGTATGAAGTTCGAAGCAAAGTGGTTTGTGTTTGTATATTTTCATCTTCGCTGCAAACACTTGCACAGTGGTCATGGTCGAGATCCCTTCTACACATCCACTTAACTATAGATGAATACAATGTGTCCATAGAAAGGCACCATGAATTTCTTAACCTTCTATCTGCTGACTAATATTAAACCTTCGGACTGGGGCTGTATCTTTCCTTTCTTCGGGTGAATGGACTGTTGGATTGCCCGATGGTCACTTTGAGATCTATGCAGATGGATGAATGGTGTTCGGAGTGCTTCGAAACATATGCTGGGTGCAATCCCATTGTCAATCCACTACAACAAAAAATCTGTTTGCCGACCCTATATTGCCGACGCTAGATAAAAGCGTCGGCAATTTTTTCTCTTGCAACAGTAAATGCCGACGCTTTTGGAAAGCGTCGGTACAAAATCTTCCGCCGACGCTTTTGATAGTGATCACCGACGCTTATAAGCGTCGGCATAAGGGATAAATGCGACGACGCTTATAAGCGTCGTCGGACTTCATTTCTCCCACAACAAAACCCGATCGACCCTCTCCCTCCGCAGCCTTAAATCCCTACTATCCCTAGCTCGCTCACGCCGACCGACTCCCCCCTCCCTCCGCCGATCTCAGCCATTCCCCTTCTTCGAGCGACCCCAAATCGCGTTCCTCCGCCGCATCTCCTTCCCCTCCTCCCCCTCTCCGTTGGCCTCCTCTTTGTGGATATCTCCCGCCTCCTCCGCCGCAGAGCACTCACGCGGCGTTTGAAGTTTGGAGCCGGCAAGGACAGGGACAAGGCCAGGTTTGGGATCTTCTTCTCTTGCTTCGATCTTTAAATTCTAGATGTTCTGGATCTTTAAATCCGTGCTTGCCACCGCCATCCACACCGGCAGAGCCTGAGGGTAGCTATCCTCCTCCGCCGCCTGGGATGCCGAATTCTGAATACTACCCTCCATCATCAGGTTCATGGGTTTGCTCACATTGTTACTGGGATTTCTTCTATGCTAGTCTATATATATGTTGTGTTTTTCTTTCTATTAGTTCGTAACTTCTGTTTTTTTTTTAAATTTGAAGAACTATTGGTGCTTTTGGTTGATGTATAACTATAGAGTAAGGTGGTTTTCTTCTGCATATTTTCAAATTACTGCTCATAGATTACGTATTAGAAGCTAAATGATTGAGGAGGTGATCGTAGAGGGGAAAAAGATGCTGGAATGTTTGAGTGAAAATCTGACCTTGCCTACGGGACTCCTTCCCCAATTCATGGTGGAAATAAGCTTTATAATTTTTTTTGTTTTTAATTTTGATATGATTTTGCACGACAAAATAAGCTCCAGGTTCAGGTTCTATTCTGATACTGGTGTCCTTGTCGTATTTTCCAAAAGTATTATCCTATCATAAAGCTGATTATCGATTAGATGCAAAAAATATCAAATTTTAAATAAACTTTGATCGAAACCCATCAAAATAAATATAGTTTAGGCCTGATGCCCCTCCGCTATATTTGGTCATTAACTCCTTCAATTTTTTTTTTAGATTTATAAGTAGTATCTAAGTTTATAGTCATCATCTGACCAAAGATATTTATATACTACAAACAAGAGAAGTTCATGGTTCTGTTGGTTCTTCTGGTGGTCCTGATGTGGTGCTGACGGTCCTACTATAGTTCTCAAAAAGTAATTGATCCTTAGGTCTACCTAAACCATCTTTTTAGCTTTATAATTAGCATCTAATTTTGCAATTATCATCTGACACAGGACATTTGTACTAATGCACTATAAAGTAATGTAAGAGAGAACTCCTTTCAGCTGTTATGAAAGTGAATTAGTACGTTATCAAATCAAAGCCATAATTATATCTCAAACAAAACCGTAGTTTATTTCCTACAAAAGTGGATGTCAGACAAGTAATTGCAGTTAAACATCGTGCTTCTGTAGCAGTGATGCGAGCAATTCCTTAACCCTTCATGCTTCGAGTCTAGACCCCATAAAACAGAGTCAACCACATTTAGTATTTATTTTCATAAGTACATAAGTACTAAAGGGTCTCAAAAAAATCTATTTTGAGAATACGACCATGGCAACCACATTTGGTCCAGACATCTACAGGCTGTAGAAATTTGAAAAATATATTAAAATGGTCTCACTTTGAAACACCAGTCAAAACACCATGCTATTAAACTGAGAGCAATATTTGACTTGCCTGGAACCATCTGACATCATCAGGATTGTGAAACATAAAACGCACAGTGGCCTTCTTCTTTGACACTCTTTGGGGGTAACTGCAACAACAAGGGTAACTCCATCTATTAGTAGTATTATAGAATTTAACCTTCATATTTAAATTTGTTCTTGAAATATAAATTAGCCTTTAGTGATTATAGATGATAAGGAACTTCATACTCTGCATGCAAAAAGAGAAGAGAGGAGGTTGGGAGCTTAATGCAGCTTGCAAATCTCATGGGTAACTTATTAGTAGTTGTTGAAACTTCATTCTTCTATACCTCAATGTCTAGTTGGAGAAAAGGTTTGTGCTTCATCCACTGTTTGCAATTAGATGCTTGAAATTTTCTGTCTGCTCTGGCCTAATCTGCTTATTCTTTTTTTATGGATTGTGATTTATGTGGTTTGCTATGAGCTGGTTCAATAGTGATTAGGTAGTGATTTAGTGTGTTATTTGGATTTTTTCCCTCTTCTGGTGGACTAGTGGATTATGCTTTAGTTACTCTTGTATTCCACTTCAGGTTGGTTCAGCTTCTCGGGGGGTGACCAAGAAATGGTGCCTAACTCTGCGAAAATGTCCACCGTGTTCAATTGCATAACATATATACTATCACAGCATTGTTATGTTTTTAAAACATTTTAACAGTCATGGAGTTTTGAATTTGGACTGGTTAGGCATGATCGATGTCTATTACTCATTGTAAGTCTTAAAAGTAGATGAATTAGAGAACATGGGGCTGTAGTAATACCAATATTGCATGCAATTGTCATTTTTGTTTTGTGATCCTGAGCATCGATGAACATTGGTCTTGTTCGGTTGCTGTTCTCTGTTAATTTATAGGTTTTGTATTTCCGGTTCTGTTTTTATTTGGCCCAGGCGTCTGATCTCTGTGTTTGACTGTAGTTATGATTTCTATGGTTATGGTTGTGATCATGATATAATTACATATTGAGATGAAATACAGCTGTTGTGTGGCAGATACTTCTATTCGTTTAATATCCACAGTGGTCTTCTCTTCTTGCTTTGCCTCTTGAAATCACTATAGCCAAATTTGATGTCATGAATTTTGAATCATGAATCAATTAAGCTGGGCATGCAGAAGACATTAGAGAATTTCAAGAACATTATCCTATTATCTTCGCCACAGGTATCGTTTTTTTCTCCATTAATAATAATGGCTTCTTCTTTCTCAGATAATTAGAAATAAATTATCTTTCTCAGAATTACTCATGGCCCCAAGCATTTTTACTTGCATTTTTATTACCTGGAAAATAATTAGAAATAATTAGTTACTCTTGCATTTTTAAATATTGATGCCAAATAAATTACTTGCAGAAATAAATTAGTTACTCTTGCATTTTTAAACAGATTTCAATTGCTTAAGTACTTGCTTAGGTAACAAAATGCACCGAGGAAAACGATTCAGAGATGTGGAGTTCCAGTAGTCTCAGGTGGGATCTTCTTCTGCTCAGTCCATGCGATCCCAGCAGCCCCAGCAGCACGAGTCCGAGTCTCAGCATGAGTTCCAGTCTCAGCAACATCCAGGCCAGGAGGTTATGGATGACTTGCATATCCAAGGTAATTTGATTTAAAGTGCATATATTAAGTTCATTTACAATCTAATTATTTTAATTAATTTGCCTCCAATGTTTTAATTATTATTTTTTATAGATGAACAAGTGAGAGTGAGGTTGACACGGGGTTCCTCTCGAGCACGGGATGTGTGGCAGCTTCGTGAGGATGAGAAGATGGTCGTCGAATGCAACGAACTAGGGCAGCCCATCAAGAGGGCTGGAAGCCTTTTATCAAGTTTCTTAGGATCAGTTGCGCGTAGGGGTCAGTTGTGTCCGCTCAACTATCATAAGTGGAATGATATGCTTCCTTCTTATAAAGTTGAGCTTCTTAAATTTGTACAGGTAAAGAATTGAATTTAATATTGTTAATTTGATAGGTACTGTATGTTAATTTGCTTACTATTATAAATTTAATTTTTTGATTTTATATTATTATAACATTCTTTTGTTTTGGTGTAGAAAAAATTTGTGCTCCCTCCAGAGAGCCATGATTGGGTGCTAAAATCCCTCAACCGCAAATGGAAAGAATATAAGTCGAAGTTGAAGGCCGACTGGAAGCGCGAGGGTATGACAGAGGAGGAGGTTGCTCGTGTTTGTCCTCCTGATGTATACCATCATCAGTGGAGGGAGCTTGTTCACTATTGGTTTTCCGAGAGAGGACAGGTTGTGTATTCTCTCTCAATACCTTATATAATATTTAATATATTTAATATATTACAATGTTTAATTTTTTCGTGGTAGACATATTCTGACATTGGTCGAGCCGCACGAGCATCTCAGACAATTCCTCACACTTCAGGCTCGAAGAGTTATGCGAGGCTCAGAGCTGAATTCGTAAGTTTTTTTGAAACTTTTTGAAACTCTTGTATCATATAGCATGTATCATGATATAGTTCTATAAGATGAAACTCTTCCAATATACTTTTTGTTGTAGATGGAAGACCATGGGAGGAAACCTGGTGAGGTGGAGTTCTATAAGATGACTCACACCCACCGAGATGGCAGCTTTGTCCGAGAGGAGTCGAGAGATATAGTTGTATGTATTTATTAATAATTTCTGCAATGATTTTTTATATATATTAATTTTTCAAAAATTAATTTGATTGTTTTTGAGAGATATAGGACAGAGCTACATCCCTTATTTCAGAGCGTATCGGAGAGTCATCTTCAATCGGCAACACCAGAGGTGTCGAAGCTCAGGTGTTTACCGAGTTGATGGGCTCGGAGCGTTATGGACGAGTGAGGGGTTATGGCGTTGGAGTTACCCCCACTCAGTTGTCTGCAGTGGGTAGATATACTCAAGATGGTAGACAGAGTAGTAGCACTGCAGAGGTTAATGATCTGAAGGCAGAGATAAAAGAGTTGAAGCAGAGCCACCAAACAGAGATGCAATCTTTGAGGGCTCAGATTAATCAGATTACATCTTTGTTGCATCAGTTTGTCCCTCCTCAGGTAAATTACTACATCTACTTGAACATTTTGCATAAGTATCATATTTTTCTTAAAGAGTTTAATAATTTTCGTATTCTTAACTGCTTTAGTTTTTTTATTACAGGTTCCTGATAGTTCATCTGCACGTAGAGATGGTGATGCTAGCGACCCCTGAAGCATTTATTTTAGAGTTTATATGTATTTTTTTATGCTTTTTGAAGTACATTGTAAACGTAAATTGATAGTATGAATGTAATTTGACAATATGAATGTTTAGATAAATATGTTTGATTTTGTGTATATCTCGCTTAGTTGTGTGGCTTTGATTTTGTAAACAGGGTTTAGAAATTTGGTGCCTCCCTTTTCAGGAATGGCCTGAAGAAGATTATCCACCATATGCAAATGGTCCTGGCTATGTTGTGTCTTCTGATATTTCAAGCTTTATTGTATCAGAATTTGAGAAACAAAAATTGAGGGTACGCCTTTTTCTTTTTTTTTAATCTTCTTATGCTTTGAACATTCTGGAACAGTTAATTTCTTTAGACAGGCTTAGGACTGCTTGAAACCAAATCTTACGTGCGTGCATGATCGATGTTTTTCATCTTTGAAATGATCTTTGTGATGGCTGTCTGAAATCAAAAGACAGTCTCCCATGTTTTTGTGGATTTCTTTACTATTTAATCTGTTAAACGTGCATTCTTGCCTAGGATGTGGGTTTTTGTACTCACTGGACAGATGTTTTTTTAAATAAAAAAAAAAGTTTTAAAACCTTTCTGGTTTCAATAATTGGTTTCCTTGACATGCCTTTGGAAAGGAACAAAAATAAAACGGAACTGTGTCTATGAAGAGCAAAAAATCTTCCTATAGCAATGCTTTGGTTTCTTTTGTCATTTGCATAAACTGACACCAAAACCTTCTGTCTCCCTATTTTTTGGCTAATAATGGTGCTTGTCCTATTATTCTCATGTGATTACATAAATGGCCTTTGCTTGTTTTCCATATATTGGGAGATGTGATAGGGTTCTATACTCTAATGTTATTTTAGATACCTTGGCTTTCTTGAACTGCAGGTGCTCTTTAAAATGTGGTTGTCGAGTACTATGCACTGTTCTTGTATCTGTTGCTTTTAAATATATTACATATCTGATCTGCATAGCCAGGCACTTGAATGCGTTTTGTAGTTCCAGTACTTTTGAAATCTGTATCCTTATTTTTGAGAACAGGTTTTTGCAGTTTCCATGAATAAATATTCTAGAGGCTTTTACTTTGGAAATGCAGAAGTGTTTTCAGAATTGATTTTGTGGAGGATTTGCCTGGTCGATGGTATAAGGAGGACCATTGAAGATGTAGGCTTTTGGAGTCAAGTTACTATGATCAAATTCTATTGATGTGCTGGAAGATAGGAACAGCGATAAGAACAGCTGATATATTGATAATCTTTCATTTAAAATGGAATTATGAAGGTTGAAGAGTATATAATGTTGCCGCTAGCTTTATGTTTGTTAAGGCAAATGAATCATTCTTTGGGAGGACATCAACATGACCAAGACTTTCATTGCTTTCCTTTTTTTTATTGGATGATACTAATGTTTCTGTGTTGCCTTCTGGAATTAGGACTTTGCAGCATCCGGATATTGAACAATGGTTTATGGCTACTGAAGTAGAAGAGCTAATAAACAACTAAAGGATATTTGGAATGTTTGATTGTGCTACAAATGAACTAAGCTCTTCATAAATTGCTCAAGCATGGCTCCGGCTTGTTCAACTAGTTGAATTCAAGCTGCAGTTAGGGCTGAATTTATAAATGAGCAGAGCTGGAGTTCTTTCCAGCTTAACAAGTTATTTCTGAGCACAGGAAAGCTATGAAAACCAGCTCATTCAAATTGTCATAAGCCAAGTCAAGCTGAGCCTGAACGAACTCCTGGTATGGCCAAGCTGAGCTACAGCATCCCAAGGCCAGCGGAGATGCTTGTACAGCTGTGCCCTGCGCCAAAGGCATCATAAATGCTCTCATCCCTTTTGGGGAACCCTGCAAGCCCTGAGGTCTGCCTGATAGTATGCATCCTTCCCCTCCTTCCAGTCAAAATCTTATGTGGGTAGGCCTGCAATTCAGTCAATTCAACCTCAAAACCATTCTCTAATCCACAAGATCAAAATCCAAATGCTTTGATATGGAAAAAAAGGCACGAGCAATTCTATTTTTGATTTTTTTTCTCCTGACCTGGTGACCAACATCCCAAATGATCGTCTTCAGGGGTATTGAACACATGATGGAGAGCCACAGTCAGCTCCACCACTCCCAAGCTGGCACTTAGATTTTGTAAACAGGGTTTAGAAATTTTAAAAATTATTTTTAAAAAAAATTAATATTCTAACGACGCTTTAAAGCGTCGCTAAAATTTCGACCAGAAATCAATTAGCGACGCTTTAAAGCGTCGCTAAAAATGTCGACCAGAAATCAATTAGCGACGCTTTAAAGCGTCGCTAAGTTTGCAATTGCCGATGCTAAAAAGCGTCGGGAAAGCCTTCGACGCTTTTCAATGCGTCGGAAAACATTTTCTCCACTGTAGCATAGGCGACGCCTTGCCGACGCTTACGAAAGCGTCGGGATGGTTTTTAGCGACGCTTAAAAGCGTCGTTAAAGGCCAAAAAAAGCGTCGCTAATGACCATTATTCTTGTAGTGATCATCCTTTCACGCGAAAGATACAACCCGAACCCTAAACTTTCTGCAACTCATCAAAGCCGTAAAAATATTCTTATCAGCTTCTTATGGCACTAAGTTGGCAATTGTGGCACGATCGGAACTCAAGACTAGACAGCTACAAATCTTCCCAGCAGGCACATTGTCCTCACCAATTTAACAAGTTTCTAAACTCATTGAGAATAAGGATCTTTGGAACTTTAGAGCTTGGCCAAGATGCAAATTCCCGAGGTGTGATGGTGGTCTCATATTTCAGCATTTTGGAACCATCTCTCAATTGTGTGAAAGATTCGACTACTAACATAATCTATTCTAGATGTCTCCTAATTTCTCCATAAAATCTACACATCCAAATGCACATGTGCCTTTAGTCTTTAGAGCTCGAAGGAAAGTGCCATCAATCATCAAGTGCAATGACCAATTGATGATACAGTTGTCAATCCATTGTAAGTATATACACACACACACACACATTGAGATTCAGAGACACGAAAACATTTGGAAGCACACCGACAAAAGACCAAATACTCAGTTATTCTACAATACATTATGTTCAAAAGAAAGCAACATGTCCTATAGAGAATGGATACATCAAAATATATCGAGTCATATACTTATGACAAGATACACAAACAACAAGATTGGAGAAACTAGAAATTATAATGGCTAAGACATACTCAAAACATAGAGATGGACTTGTTAGGCAAAAGAAGAAGAAGAATAAAAATCTGATTCTGAAACAGTGAAGATTACAGCAGAGAAAAGGTCATATTACCAGATATCAGTCTTATATGTAACACAGAGTTTCAAAGTTTTACATTGAAATTGTAAGGAGTAAGTTGTTAATCAAATCAGAGCAATAAAAGATGCATATTAAGCAACCACTAATGGTGGCTAGTATATTGCAGTAGCATGAAGAGAAAATGCTGAAGTAGCACCAAAATCTCACATATCGAGTTATAAAGCTTATGCATGATTTTCCTATTACTAAATCCAATGTCTGATTTTGTATTGTGTGCAGGAAAAAAATGTTGTAGTAATTTCTGATCGCCGATCTAACTCTTTTATTTCACCATAAAGCAATTCTCTGTCAAGAATGCGCTGCATGGTTTGATAATAGTGTAGGGCAAAAAATTTGGAAATCAGACCTTGTAGCATCATTGCTCAAAAGTTAAAGGTAAAACTATGACCTGATATAGAAAAAAAAATAGAAGAATAGGACCTACTTCTTTGTCTGGTTGCTATTTAACAATTAATCTTCATGCATGTAGCTAGGTATCTTAGTCTAGCCTTTTAAACAAAGTTAGCTCTATATCTACACTTTGTCTTTTTGCACACCATTTGACCTATTTTACATAAAGACTAGGGATTAAACATAAAGGAACCACTGAAATGAAAGATCGAGGATGAAATGCTATATCAATGAGGAACTAAGTATAAAATAGCTGACATTCAAAGGTGGCCTCAAATTTTTTTTATTTAAAAAACATTCTTTTGGAAAGAAATTGGGTAAGACTCAATCAAATTTCTTAAAATGAAAGGACATGATATAAAATAAACGATACAATAGAATAGAGAACAGGATAAAAATTGCATCAACTACCGCAATTGCTTTATTATCTTGCCCATTTGATAAAGAAGGAGGCATGCAACTTCGCAGGTTTATGCCATTTGACTTTCTAAGTTGATCAAACTATGTCGCCTAGAGTATTGTTGACCACTTATGCTATGTTTGACCAGGATATTCTAAACTAGTGCTCTCTTGTACCTTTTAAGAAAATTAAAATATACCATGTTTAGGCCACTAAAACAAAGCTTACCTACTCCATTGAATGAATTCTACTATTCTAAAATAAAAGCTTGACTTCTAGGAACTGCAGAGAGCTAAATCAACGTAGGTATACAGCTCAGCCTTTGAATCAAGTCATGCAAAGGAGACAGCAATACATAGATTTTAGATGAGTCCATGCCATTGACTGAACTCTTTCTCAACTAGTAATTTCTTTTTGTTTCTCGGCAGCCGCCATGGTATGGTTGGCCCTTAATGTGGTGAAACTTTTAGTTGAATTCAATCAGATCTATTACTGAGCTGGTGGACCAGTCCAACCATAAACCAATGCTTATGTATCGCTTTCTTTCCATCATGCTCCTTTTTTATCTATTTTTATGCATGTTGGTTGGTGGCTGGATTGGTCCACTGTTGAGCTGGTGGGTCTGATTTAACCAATAATTTCTCCTTTGTGAGCCCAACCAATCGATGGGGCATAGAATTGGCCCCTGGTCGTTGGGTAGATAACACTGTAGCAGATCTAACCAAATATTAATACAAAATGGTACTTGAAAAATGACTGCACATTATTATTATTTTTTTTTGTTAAGTAGTCATATATAGTCAACTGACCTTGGAGAATGCGTAGATCAAATGGTTTGCCACATCCAAGTAAGTCTAGCCAAGGACACTAGTGCTACTAGTATGAGTTAGAGAGTTTGTTTAGATAATTATAATTATTTAAAATTCTAGGTGTCTCAACATTGACTCACCTAGAATTTTAAATAATTATAATATTGAATATCCTCTCTCTAATTCTTAAAAAAATATAAATAAAATGAACTATAAAGATCGACTCACCTAGGGTTTTATACATCCTTATTTTACAGACACATTTTTAACAGATGCATCTTTTACATATAAGTTTTTAAATAACTAAAATGCACAAACTGATACATGAGAACACCCATCCATAAAATAACAGAAAGATGAGGAAATTTTATGAAAATAATTGCGGTCGTATGTTTGCAATTTTTAACGTCTCATTTATTACCAATGACACTAGAGTCCAAACTGCATGAGAATTGCAATTCCCAAAAGCCATGAAAACAGTTGTGTCTGACACAGCTGAAAACAAAGGGCCCAAAAAGCATGTCGCAACTGAACGAATTAGTGGAAATGGTCAACGGGAGAAGATCCAACAGCAAACTGCAAACACCCAGCCCTCAAAACTAACATACCGGTCACATACGTGTCTTTCGTTCAATCGTTACAAAGAAAGCTTGCTGTCCCATCTCTGGAATCGCATCCACACAGCGCTCTTTCTGTGAAAGTGCCAGTTAGAGCCCCGGCATACTCCGGCGGTCCCCAGCGCCGCTGCGGCCGCCGTCGCATTCACGGGCCTTGCCCACCGGTCCACCGGCCGCCCCTCCGCCCCCACGCCACGTCACCCCTCTCCCCTCACGCTCCTCGCACGTGGCTCCCCCTGGTGACTAAACCAAGGACCCCTCATTAGAATATATTCACATTAATTAAGACTAAAACGGAATAACGAGAGAAGAGGGGACTTAGAAAGAGAGGGAGAGAAGAAGGTCGTGCTTCCGGGCCGAAGCTGAGGAGCGGTTTTCTTTGGAAAGCAAAGAGAGAGTAAGAGATGGGGAAGAACGTGTGACCTCTAACGACGGGAGAAAAAGAAAGAGGCCGCTACTTCGCCTCAGCTGCTTAGGGTTTCTGCTAAGCTCCGGTAATTCCACGCCCCCTCGCGATCTATTCCATGTATTTCTTCCGTTTTTCTTTGTAAATTTCTTCTGCTTTTGCTTTGCCTTCGTCCCTTGTTATCGTTTCTTGGAAGACTGTGGCTTCTTTTTTTCTCTTTATTTCTTGGTTTTGAATCTCTCTTTATGCTGTTTGCTTCAGCGTGGCGGAGGTGGCGATGGGGTAGGGGTTCGGATTTTGAATAACGTGGCATAAATCTTGATTTTTTTTTTGTTTCTCACCCAATTTTGGATTAATTTTCGGTTTCTGATTTTCTTTTTGCCGAATTTGTCTCCGGAATTTTTTTTTAATATAAAAATTCTAAATCCCCCTTCCGATTTGATGAAGTTTGGTATGCTGATTTGGAGTTTATCTTGCGATTTATTAGCGTTTCGAGTTAGGGTTTGATCGTATTATCATGATTAGGCTTGTTGCTTTATGGGTGTCGTTGAAGATAAGTTAGCATGAGATTCTTGATTTTGAATTTTGAATCTAGTACTGTAATTCCTCTCCAAAAATCTGGTACCATTGTTTTATTTTTTATGATATGTATGATTGTGTTTGGTTAATCTTTTTTCCCCTTAATTTCTTGATTACAAAATACATTGTCGACGGAACTGCTTTAAGTTTTGGTTGAATTGTGGGCACCAATTGTCTCTCCCCCCCCCCCCCCCCCCCCACTTTGTACGATGTTTTAGTGAAAAAAATACCGTCTAAACTGTGCGTATGAGCTAGATAAGATTCCACCTTCATTTGTCAGGCTTGGAATGTGATTTGCTTTATTGCCTCTTCGTTCTATTTACAAATATGTTGTGGAATGATATTGAAACATTAGCGAATGCTGAAAAGTTCTCCTGCGTTTGGTGATTGTTATCTGGTTAAGGTACTGTGTTGATGTTGACCAATGTTATAGGGTGTACCGACTCTCCAAACAGTTGTTCTGTTATGTACGTGTATTCAATTCCTGGTTACTTAGAAGTGATTGATGATGATGAAACGTAATGGAGAACTATTCACTGATGGAGAACAGAAACACAATCTTTCTTTTGTCTTTCTTTATTTGCAATATTTCGCCAAACGAAACCAACAACTTCTCAAGTTTTTTGGTCTGGGTTGGTTGTTTGTTGTCCACATATGTTTGCATTGGCTTTGTTCCTTTATTAGCATTCTGGATTCCCCCCTATGGCATCTTCCTGTTGCAATGCATCCTTTTCCCGATTACTCCATTTCTGTTTCAATGCATCTTTTTAACATTATTTTTTTAAATTTTTCTTCATTTTTTTATTTTCAGGATTCTTTCTTTGAAATTTTTCATGTTGTTTCCGGTTCATCAGCAGTTGATTATTGTTCTTGTATTATCCATTTAGCGATGCATCCTTGTGCCCCAACATGGACAGAGTTAACTATATTGACAGCTATGGCTTGTCACGTTGTTTTGAAAACCGAAGTAAGACAGACATGATTCAAGGAGGACAAATTGGAGGAAAAAATGAAAAACAGATATTACGAGCTGCTCTTGGATGAGTTATCATTGGAGCAGTTCCTGGATGAGCTGCTCATTGGGAGTTTAGGAAAATTCCATAATAAAATATTCTGTTTCTTTTTGAATTTTGCGAGTCCTTTGTAATTTATTGATATTGCATAATTGCATCGACCATACGTTGAATATACAGTTCCTTTTCCTTTCATCAGCAAGGCTTTTTAAATAAGATTTTGATGCTGCTGATTTAGAAAATCTTCAAGAAGCTTCACTAGTCTCTTTCCTCTGTTTATAGCGAAGGTTTTGTAGCCATGTCAGGTTGGCTTGGCAAACAATTCATGTTGTCAAAGTTGGGTTTGAACCTTAAAGGTTCTTGAAGTTAATATGCAGGTTAGGATATTTGAAGGATTGACATATTTCAAAGTTGAAGGAACCTAAACCTTAATACGCGGGAGGATTTTTATATATTTGAATTGATTGGGACTTGATGCATGGTGTTTGGAATTCAAGGAAAAATTTATTAAAGGAGGTAGGGTCTTACACAAGGATTAAGGATGTAATTTTTGATACAGAATTTAAGGATTTTTAGGGATGAATATGAGAATTTTAAGTTTGCGAAAATTTAACAATAATCCTATCATTTGCACAGACTGTGAAAGTTGAAACAAATAATATAACTTAACGGAAGGCATGAGGTGGTTTAATTGATGATATGCAGAGGTAGATGTTTGCAGGTGGGGATTTGAAAGCATGGTAATGATACATAAGATGAGTAAGAAGAGATTATATAAGAAGTAACGTACTGTTGGCATCACATCAGCAAAGTCTCCAGCCACCATATATAAGAAGTAAGAAGAGATTATATGAGTGTCCTTATTTCTAATTTCTTTTTTGTTTTTTTTTTTCGGGGGGGAGAGGGGCAGGGGTGTAACATATGGATATGATTGTCAAACATGCATATTGGTCAGGACATTGAGCCAAACATGCATACTTGTCAGAAAATTAATTAATGATGATTGATAAATATCAAAACTAGAATTTAAAAATTATTGATTTTGTGTTATGTAGTAATGTAAGGATGCTTATGGTAAATGTTACTAACACTTGCTTTATGAGTCATTTCATAATTGAATAAAAACAAGGAGCCGAAGATGTTAGGGGCTACAGCTACGCTTTTGCAGCACCGAACATGGTTCTGAGTACTCAAGACATTGTGTCTGGAGAGGTTTCACTTGCCTTAGGTGGTTAGTGGAGTTGGGCTCTTGTGTAGCGTGTGTTTTCGATTGCGTGAAGACGTGCTTGGCCTTTGTCTAGAGCAGTGGATGTGCCGATGGTGTGGAAGGCTGCTGCTGGGTTCACTGGATCAAAGAAATGACATTCGATTATACTCTCCTCGGTGACGATATGGTCATCGGAGATCAGAAGGTAGGTAGCTCTATACTATAGAAAGTGTCTTGCACAGATTTGGGGGTCAGCCTTTCGATGTCGAAATCGCTGGTCTCGGATATTGTAGCCTTGGAATTAATTAGCAAAGAAATTCCGTTCATATAGAAAAATAGTTCATTTTTTAAGTTCTCTTCCTGTGGCTATATGTACATGGTGCATATTTAAGACCTTTACATTTTTCATACAAGAAGCCATTACTCTTATTAACAAAAGCAAAATAATCTCTGCTTCAGATTTATTATATGTTATCTATTCTTTTGTTTATGGACTATAATCTTCAAATTTTCACATATATGTTTAATTTCCTCATTCTGCCCATCATCCATTTTTTTTTATTGATTTTGCTACATGGTGCATTTGAGCATGTTTCTGACTAATAACATCCTCTATGATAAGGCTAAGTAGTGCAAGATAGTGTCATCAAGCTATTTGAAGAATCAAAAAAAAAAAACACTAAAGTTGATAATGGCACATCTAATAAGACACTCCAGATCTAAAGGTACAGCTAGAGTTAACAAAACTTATAACCTTTTGATCAGTTTTTTTTGCTTGATTGATGACCTTATAAAGTTTTTGTTTTTTTTTTAAAATGAATCCCATGGTTTTGAGATTTTTTTTCTTGAAATTTTTATTTCTTAATACTTCCTCAAACAAGTTTCAATTTTGCACATGCTACTTTCACAACTAAACTGGAAAAAAGGGAGTGTTCTCAGTCCTTTTTTATCATTCTAAGTTTTTATTAATATGCTTGGGCTAACAGATCTAACAAAGGAAACAAAAAATGTAGAGTGAAAGATATTTGACTTTCTAACTTCACCATTGTTCAGAAAGGGCAAAAATTGGCTGTTGAAATCAGTTTTGTCCAATCAATTTTCATTTTTCAGTGAGATTGCAAATGAAAAAGAATTTGGCTCTAGTCTGCCTTACTAGCCAATTTGTGGTGCTTTGTCAAACACTGTTTCTGAATCTGCTTTGATTTGGCTGGCAATTATCTAGTGTTTTTGTTTTGAGTGGCAGTATTATCTCTTCTCTGACTTTTGTAACCATACTACCAATTTATTTTCAATTAGGTAATTTTTCATCCCATTTTTTTTTGCTCTCTTTTTAGAGGTCTGTGCTGTTGGTGCTTAGTTATGTTTTTCTATAACAAATTCCAAACTATGATACTTACTCGAATTAATTAAATCCGCTAAAGGTAATCAAAATTTTAAAACTATGTTTTTTATGAGAATAAAACTATACATATGTTATTTTCTGAGAAGCTATCTTAAAAAGCATATACTTGTGTTTAGTGTAATTTTGAATTTTCCTATTTAACTCTTGTTCCTTCCTATGCATCAAATGTACTATGGATGGCCCAGATTTGTTCAAGGTTCCTGTGTGCATTTATTTATAGGGTTGGATCCCCATCATCATTTTTGAGATAAAAATAATTCTTCAATTCCTTGAGCAATACACTAACTAAATTATGAAATTTTACATGAAGTATTTTAAATCTTTATCTTTATCAATTTTCAAAATATCTACTAATTAGTTTCTTGAACTGTTAATTTACTTATAACTAGTGGATCAGTGATTGTCAAACAATTAAATTGGGTACTAGAAAGATTTTGTACTCTCTGACTATGGCAAAGACTACATCTGGCTCTCTAATGTTTAGTTTCTTTTATCTGCATTGGGTGATGGAGCAGATTCATATATGAGTGGCATAGCAAATCTCATGAATTTTAAGAAGACGGGAGCACCAAACTGGTGTCTTCATATTTAAGTGGCATAAATAAAATGCATAACTACTTTTAGTTTTTGCATTCAATATGTATTCATTTATGAATCACAAAGCAATAAATTGTAAAATAAATATTGAATTGGGGTTGTTTTTTCTGAACCAACTAGATCTCCGCCTTCTTGTACGTACCACTGATTGAGGGAACCCGCAGGTCTTGAGTCTTAGTGGGAAAAGTTTTTGATAATACATGGGACAACAAATTATGCATGATTGGAGAGTGGAGAAGAAGCAGTAGGTATCAGCTGCATGAGCAAAAGGATTTTAATGAATATGTGTTGCCCTAGGTAAATTAATTCAGTTACTAGGATCATCGTAATAGTTTTAGATCATGGCATCTTTTATGTGAGATAGACCATGGATGGAAATTTTGGGACTGCTGATTGTGCATTCTGTGTGAGCTTAGTTACTATTAGCAGTCTGATGGATCTATATATACAAATATCTGATGTACACATATGGAAGTACATATGCACACATACATGTAGATATGTATACAAATGATAGTATTGATGGAAGGTGCAATTGTATCAAATCATGAAAAGAAAAGGCATGCATGGCTGCAAATGAAATCACACTAGGCACACCAAGCTAAAAGTCAAGTTTGAGTGCTGTGTCCTGAATAGTTTTGACATACATATGTTTATTTGGTTAGCACCTTGTAACCCATATTGTTGCCTCCTATTAGATGGCACTGCATGGATATAATTGTTAGAGAATTGAGCGTATAATTATGATGTGGCACACTGGTTAGAGCCAGACAGATGCAAGCAGAATCTTTTTTTTTTTTGGCGCCTTTGGGTGGGGGTGGTTAGGCAGGATAACACGCCACTTCAACCTCAGCCACCCCAAAGTTTTTTTAATAAATATTTGATCAGGTATTCTTAATGTTTGGCTATATGTTTAATAGACTGCCCCTTTCGATCAATTGTGTTGACATTGTTATGACATTCCTTATCAGTTACTTCATGGATTAAACTTGTATAGGCTTTGTAATCTGCCCCAACAATCAAAGGGACTAGTTGTCAAGTTGCTTCGTGGCTCGTGGTTGAGTTGCTTTAATTTTTTAATAATCCATGAGTTGGGAATTTAAAGGAGGGTTGCTGTATTGCCTTCTTTAAACAATAAGGAGGTATTTTCATTTAATCCTATCTATCAACAGTTATACATGGACGGTCTGGATTATATGTAGCAAGGTCCGCCGTACTGGTATCGGTCGGCGTATCGGTGGCGTCCCGGACCGGTACGAAATCGGTCCCGTATCGGTCCGAACCGGTGGCGTACCGGTCCGAACCGGTTCCGTACCGGTTCTTCAACAATAAATTGTTGGTACCGGATTTCACGTTGATCCGGTACCGGTCCCAGGCCAGACCTGTACGTACCGGCCTGTACCGGCCGTTACGGACCGATACGGCAGACCATGATATGTAGTGATTTTCAGGAAAGTCAAACCCTCCCATTGCACAACTTGCACCCACAATATTCAGAAAACAGAACTCTTTTCTTTAAGTTATGAATTCAACTCTAAGTTGAGTTTGGAAAAAGAAGAAACTAAACTTGCACCCATTGCATAACTTTTTCATATCTAAGTTTGATCTTTTATGATATTTTTTGGGAAAAAAATGATTTTGATGCCCTCCTTTTTTCCCCTTTTTCATCAAAGAAGAGGAAGAGTAATGTCTATTTTCTTGATTCATATATTTTATATTTTTAATTTGTTTTATTTTTTCTCAATTTTTATTCATATTATGCTTTTTAACTCACTTGTATATCTGAAATATTTTGAAATTCGAATACGGGAGCAATATCTTCTGCTCTCTCTTTTTTTAGTTGCTTGCACC
This sequence comes from Phoenix dactylifera, assembly GCF_051530095.1. Lineage (NCBI taxonomy): Eukaryota > Viridiplantae > Streptophyta > Magnoliopsida > Arecales > Arecaceae > Phoenix > Phoenix dactylifera. The sequence goes on from NC_143195.1 coordinate 36,777,253, forward strand.
TTCCTCCTAGAACCCACCCCGACCAAAATAAACATAAGTAGCGCTAAAATCTTGGATCTGGCAGATTGGCACCAATGTTACAGGTGCATCTTGGCATGCACTTTCATTCTTTAGAAGTACATTCTTGTATACAAACATACACACGCCTCTATACATACACGCCCCTCTATGTGGTGACATGCTTTAAGGGACGAGTCCTTTGTAAGTTTATTTATATGGCGTTCTGTTGTGTTGGAATGGCGTACACTCCAGCACTTCTTTCCTGAAATTGATTCTATCAAGCTGGGATCTTAAAGGAAACTTGGAGACTGACCATGCATGCTTTGCTGCCCATCTTTACATTTTTGCCATCTGTGTCAAGTTAAATATTAGAGCGATCCAGCATGTACGCCAATTGCTGGAAATTAGGAAACTCATCATTCTTTAGCTCCTCTTTATCAACTTCCATGTAATATTTTAGTTGATATTTATAAAAGAAGGTATTCTCTGAGTACTGAGTTGTACAAATGTCAACAGCCATGATGATAATAAATTGAATCTCTCGATTGGATGCTAGCGGGGTCCTCAATGCGGTGTTAGTTACTTAGGATGCTGTTTCATTGAAATATGACCTGTGGAGATCACAGTTGTTTGTACTGATAGTCTGCAACTTCTTTATTACTTTTTCTTACTCTTTGCATTTATTGCACTTGTTTAAAATAGTGCATGAAGTATCCTTCTATGGTTACATGCGTTACTAATGCAAGTAAAGCAATATGTGATGGCAGCAACTAACTAATAAGCATTATGCTAAGGAAGATTATGAACTTTGTGTCTGATCCAGTAGAAGGCCCTGTTTGGGGGAGCTTTTGGAGGGCCAGAAAGCACTTTCTGGCCCTCCAAAAGTACTTTTAGATAAAAAACTGTGTTTGATAAATTTTTCAAAAAGCTGTTTCAGCTTTTGCGGGAAGCTGAAAACAGCTTTTGGAAGGAAGCTCCAATTTGGAGCTTTTGGAAGGAAGCTGTTTCAGCTTTTTCGGAAAGCTGTATTTTTGACAAAAATGCCCATATTAAAATAACATAATTACATAGTTTATCCCTGTATAAACTTAAAAATCTGCTGGAGCCAAGAACCCAAGCCGTCGGACTCCCTTCCGTAAGAAAAGGTATTTTTCTTTTCAATTTTTGTATGCATCTCTTGAACCACATTTTAGAAGGAAAAAATTTTAATCCTTTTCCATACCTTCCAAAATCAATCTATTGTTTTTTTTTTATCATCAACCTCGCGGCCCACGCTGAGGTCCTCCTCGAGCGTGGACCACGAAGAAGAGCCCATGGACCGCGGAAAATTATTTTATGGAAAATTATAGAAAATTATTATGGGAAATTATTTTATACCAATAATTATAATATTTTATACCTTTATTTTTGTATTATACTATAAATATAATATCATATTATATTATATCATAATACATTAATTTGTTATGTTAAATAATTTAATATTATGTTATATTATGGAAAATTAATTTATACTAATTTTTTTAATACTATAATATAATAATCGAGAAATTGCAATATAAAATAATATTATAATATTTTATACCTTTATTTTCGTATTATACTATAAATATAATATCATATTATATTATATCATAATACATTAATATGTTATGTTAAATAATTTAATATTATGTTATATTATGGAAAATTAATTTATACTAATAATTATAATATTTTATACCTTTATTATTGTATTATACTATAAATATTATATTATATTACATTACATTATAATACATTAATATGTTATTTTAAAAAATTTAATATTATGTTATATTATGGAAAATTAATTTATAATATTAATTATAATATTTTATACCTTTATTATTGTATTATACTATAAATATTGTATTATATTACATTACATTATAATACATTAATATGTTATTTTAAATAATTTAATATTATGTTATATTATGAGAAATTAATTTATACTAATAATTATAATATTTTATACTTTTATTATTGTATTATACTATTAATATAATATATATTACATTATATCATAATACATTAATATGTTATGTTAAATAATTTAATATTATGTTATATTACCAAATATTAATTTACTCTAATAATTATTACTATTATGCTATATTAACATAATATTATTTTATATTACAATAATATTATACTATATCGTATATTTATATATTAATTTATGTTATGTTTTATTATATTATGTTGTATAATACCATGCAATGTCCTTTATAGTAATTTTGTCATATAAAAGTACTTTCTCAATTTGTTGACCAAACACAAAACAAAGCACCACAGCACTTTACGAATGTAGTTACCAAACAGCAAACAGCTTTTTATAACAGCTCTACTTCAGACAGCTCTACTTCCAACAGCTCTACTGTCAACAGCTCTACTGCTAAGGCCCTGTTTGGGGGAGCTTTTGGAGGGCCAGAAAGCACTTTTTGGCCCTCCAAAAGTACTTTTAGATGAAAAACTGTGTTTGGTAAATTTTTCAAAAAGCTGTTTCAGCTTTTGCGAGAAGCTGAAAACAGCTTTTGGGAGGAAGCTCCAATTTGGAGCTTTTGGGAGGAAGCAGTTTCAGCTTTTTCGGAAAGCTGTATTTTTGACAAAAATGCCCATATTAAAATAACATAATTACATAGTTTGTCCCTTTATAAACCTAAAAATCTACTGAAGCCAAGAACCCTAGCCATCATACTCCCTTCCATAAGAAAAGGTATTTTTCTTTTCAATTTTTGTATGCATCTCTTGAACCACATTTTAGAAGAAAAAAATTTTAATCCTTTTCCATATCTTCCAAAATCAATCTATTGTTTTTTTTTATCATCAACCTCGCGGCCCACGCTGAGGTCCTCCTCGAGCATGGACCACGAAGAAGAGCCCCTGGACCGCGGAAAATTATTTTATGAAAAATTATGGGAAATTATTATGGAAAATTATTTTATACTAATAATTATAATATTTTATACCTTTATTTTTGTATTATACTATAAATATAATATCATATTATATTATATCATAATACATTAATATGTTATGTTAAATAATTTAATATTATGTTATATTATGGAAAATTTATTTATACTAATAATTATAATATTTTATAACTTTATTATTGTATTATACTATAAATATTATATTATATTACATTACATTATAATACATTAATATGTTATTTTAAATAATTTAATATTATGTTATATTATGAAAAATTAATTTATAATAATAATTATAATATTTTATACCTTTATTATTGTATTATACTATAAATATTGTATTATATTACATTACATTATAATACATTAATATGTTATTTTAAATAATTTAATATTATGTTATATTATGAGAAATTAATTTATACTAATAATTGTAATATTTTATACTTTTATTATTGTATTATACTATAAATATAATATATATTACATTATATCATAATACATTAGTATGTTATGTTAAGTAATTTAATATTATGTTATATTACCAAATATTAATTTACTCTAATAATTATATCACTATTATGCTATATCAACATAATATTATTTTATATTACAATAATATTATACTATATCATATATTTATGTATTAATTTATGTTATGTTTTATTATGTTTTGTTGTATAATACTATGCAATGTCCTTTATGGTAATTTTGTCATACAAAAGTATTTTCTCAGTTTGTTTACCAAACACAAAACAAAGTACCACAGCACTTTACGAATGTAGTTACCAAACAGCAAACAGCTTTTTATAACAGCTCTACTTCAGACAACTCTACTTCCAACAGCTCTACTTCTAACAGCTCTACTGCCAACAGCTCCCCCAAACAGGGCCGAAGTGAAATATCTGTGATGGGTGGGTGGACAGGTGTCCTAGTGAGTTCATGTGCTCAGAGAACTGTCATCTTTTGAAGTGTATCCCTTGTGAACATTCTTCTGCTTATTTTTTAAATTTAACATCGTTTCCAGAACATGCGGCAGATGAGGTATAAGAGGTTGCGTTCTTTGTAAAAGTGAACTCTTATAATAGTCACTTTCTTCTTGAAACATATGGCTTGCTTGATGAAGATTTTACATGCAAGGATGTTAGACATCGGTAAAATTCATTTTTCATTTGAAGTTTCTGGCTTCTAGAATCACTGCATGGGTTAGTGTATTACTGTTTAAGAATTTGCATTTTGAAATTAATAGTTCATCAACATGCGTTATTTGTTGAAGATAATTATGATGATGGCTTATATAATTGGTCAACTTATCAACTTATGTTCACTGCAGAGAAGAAAGCCACATATACTTGGTCTGAAGTTTTTACCATTGTTTTCTCCTCACCTGTTTCGGGGGCTGGATGCTTTAATAATAGCATGTTGCATGGATGGCATAGTTGAAGTTTATAATCTTCTTGTGTGAAACAATATGACACTAGAAGATTTCTTTACTCTTACTGAGATGAAGAATGGCCTTTCAACTCTTGCAAGAGTTGAAGAGCTGATTTCAGTGATGGAAAGGCAGAAAGATTGTGTTACGAATAATGCAGGCGATACTGCAAGACAATGGTCAACTGTTACGGGCACCTTAGCAGCCACAGAAAACAAGGACTGTCTTAAACATTTTGTTGAGTTAAATGGACTCTTCTTTCTCAATCATTGGCTTCAAGAAGCTTTGAAGTGTAGTAATGATGTCAGTAGCAGTACAATGGAAGAAGTAATAAATTCAATACTTGGATCCCTTGAGAGGCTTCCACATGACAAGGAAAAGTCAACTGCTTATGGAATTTGGGTCACTGTTGAACAATTGCTAGGTCAAAATAACCCTAGCATAAGGGAAAGGGTGAAGAATTTGCTCGATAAATGGAACAATAGAAGGGTGGACGATGTTAGTAACCAGGATATGGAGAATGGCGGGACATGCCAAGATAACCAGCACAAGCCTTCAGCTGATGCAAACACAGTTGATGTTGTACACTCACTGCAGCCAGTTGACATTTCTTCACACAATGTATTGCCTCAGGAGGGGAATTGCACGGTAGGCTTTGCTGGGACTGAGTCTCACCACCCAAATTCTACAAAATGCTCTGACAGTCCCCAATTGGATACAATCAATGATGTAACAATTTCTGCGCCAAATCAGACGATGCCAACTGAGTCTCCAAATTCAGCAAATGCAAATGCAAATGAAGAAGAGATTAATTCACTGGGCTCCTCCCATGTGTCAAATTCTTTTCAGGAAAACTTTGCTATTACAGAAGAGTCTTCTGTCACAGTAGTGGAAATGGCCTCTGCTCGCTTATGCAGATCTACTGGTGGGGGCGGAAATGATGCTGATAAAGATTCTGAAGCTTCAGAATTAAATGATGTTGATGGTGCAAAAGAGATGGAGTTGGAGGTAGAGGTGAATATAACGGAAGGTGGCCTATGCAAAGCTAGTCAAAAAGAAAGTTGTAATGCTTCGTCATCTTCTGGTGTATCTGTGTCTGTACCTGCACAGATGAAATCCACTGTATCATGTGATTTTGATTCGCGGGAGAGCAAAAGTTGTATGTCAAAGAATTCAGAGCCTCAGCCAATGATTAAGGGTGCTGATTGCGGGTTGCCAAAGTATCTAAGTACCACAAAGGAGCTCAATTGTGTTGCTCGTGTTGCCAAGGGTTCTCAAGATTTGCCCAGCAGTGCATGCAACCAAAGTAAAATAGATGGTCCTGAGAATTCTATCCAAAGAAAAGAAGATGTGGGAAGTGATAGCAGCATTAAAGGGCATTGCAGTGAGGGAAAGCTGAAGGTGAGCGAGGGAGTTAACCTTGGGATCCTGAGTAGTTCTTCAAAAACAGTGAGCATGAAGGTTACGGATAAGATGGACAGGTCGGAAATGGAACTTGACTGCAGGGAGATTGATGCATTGGAAGTCGCACGGCAAGTTGCTCTTGAAGTGGAACGTGAAGTTGTTGACTACAGAGAGCCATTCTGTAGCTCTTCTCCTGATATTGATTCAGGGGGGAGAGTGGAAACCTGTAGCCCTGATTTGGCAGAAGGCAAACTGGATCAGCCAGTGATGGAAGAACTAAATGGGAACAAGTCACTGACTGGGAAAGATCTTTCTGATATTGCCTCTTCTCCCAAGGATGATAATCCAAGAATTCCAGTGCAAAGTGGCATTGATACTGAGAGACATGAGCAAGTTTTCAAACCTGAGCTGACTTCAGTTGCTCGAGAAAAAGAACGTAAGCTTGACAAGAATGTATGGGACTTTGATCTGAATGAAGATGTCTGCAATGAGGATGATCACTCAACTAACTCCATGCATAACAATCAAGTCAACCTGTCTGCGCCCAAAGCTATTGTTGCTGCTTCAAAAGGAGCTCCAGAATTTTCAATTAGCCCACTTCGCTTTGAAGGTGAACTGGGTTGGAAGGGTTCTGCTGCCAGGAGTGCTTTTCGCCCAGCATCTCCTCGAAAAACTCCAGATGCTGAGAAGACAAATTTGGGTCCACAAAACAAAACGAACTTCCTTGAAATAGACTTGAATGTGGCCGAGAGTGAGGATAATGTGGCTGATGAACAAACATCTGTAAGACAGATACCTTGTTCCCTTGGCTTTCCTTCTGGGGAATCTTCTATGGAGGTTAGTTCAAGAAGAGCAGAGAGGCTGAAGCTGGATCTTAATTGCCTTGGAGATGAGGATACGTCACCGCATCCATCATCATTTTGGAAACTTCATCACCAGAACGGAGATCAGTGCCTGTCCACTGCTTCATCATCCTCAAGGCATCCTTCGATGAGAGATTTTGACTTAAATGATCACCCATCTTTATTTGACATTGGCGGTTCTCATAACCTGAATAAGTCATCTTCCAAGGCCTCAGGCATGTCTGGAAGCTCCGAACTTGATGATCCTGTTGTTGCAATTATGGGATCGAGGGTGGCTGTGGAAAAGAAGGATTATGGGAACCAAACTCGGCAGTCATATTTGGGGAATGGACCAAGTTTGGAGCCTGCTGTCTCTGCCCGACAGGTGCAGCCTTATGCTCACATGTGGCCGCCTGCTTATGTATATAATGGGCATGCCACCGGTCTTGCCATGCCTTACCCTCCAGCACAGTATGGACCTGGGGGCATCCCGTACATGGTAGATTCAAGAGGGGCCCCTGTTGTGCCACAGATACTAGGCTCGGCAGGACTGAGTGGTGCACGCACTGCCGTGCCCCCTTTTCCTATGAGTGTGGCTGGTGCACCTGTGAGTGTGAACAGGATTGGTTCTTTGCCATCTGGTTTGGATTTGAATTCCGGCATGACATTTATGGACAGCGGAAACAGGGAGCCAGGGGGTTTTAGGCAGGTTATGCATGGACACAATGGTTTAATGGAAGAGCAGACTTGGACTGCCTCACAGCTTGCAAGTTCCCAGACGACACTGAAGCGCAAGGATCCAGACTCTGGATGGGATCCTCGAAGTTTGTGCTACAAACAAGTGACATCTTGGCCGTAACATTCTCTCAGGCTAACGGTTTTGTTTTGTGTTTTCTTTATAATTTTATCTTTCAAGGTTTCTTCGTCGTGGGAGGGGTGCCTTGCGTGATCGGAGAGTTGTTCACAAGATTGGTTCGGTGAAAGATGAATCGACCGATTGACATGTGGGAGTGGCTTCAGAAAAGGTAAATTGAATAATGTTGGTTATACTTAGCTCAGGAAATTTAATTTCTGGAAAAAATGTTAGGTATTTTTGTTTCATATTGGTTTTCTCTCTTCTTTTTTTAAAATTTTTATTGCTTTGTGAAGGCAGTCTCATCTAGTGGAATCTGGGATCATGCATCTGTACATTCCTCATAATTATTTTAACATATTGAAAGAATTTGGGTTCTACCTGAAAGGCTTTAGTTCTGGTTATCTGTGCCAGTATAGTGAAATATTTGCTGTATTTATTTTAATTATAAAAAGCCATGCGAGAGTCTCCCCGTCTCATTGGGTATTGGTGCAATTTCCTAAAATTTTGTTCATTTCCGTCAACTGCTGAGGTCAAACTTCATTTTTAAGGTAGTTGATTTGTTGTTGTGCGATTGTCGGTAGTGGAGAAAGTATTCTTCACGGCTGGATGATGTTCGAACTGAACATTATAACAATTCGATTATGTGTTGGGTAATCGCCTTTCCTGGATTTCATTAATAAAAGAATAATATATGGGTAACTCTATGCTGAGTTGGAAAGTGCTAAAGTGATGCAGCAATTTTTTTAAGAGAAAAGTTACATAATCTGTTGTTAACCTTCTTATTTCTCCGTTGACCGTCAGTTAGTACATGATGCCGGTTGTCTACGTTATTTTGTGTTAATGAGCTGCCATGAGAGAGTTAGACAATTGTGCAACTCTTTCGTGTGATATTTTGTTGCCGCATGCTGCAATCTTAAAAACTGCCGGTTGCTCTCAACCAAGAGGGGTTCAACTAGTCTCAATGGAGCTTGGGTAAAAGTGGATAGGATAATATCCATATTCATATCTATTAAAGAAAATTGATATGGATTTGGATAGATAGCGATTTGAACTGTATTCGAATATCTAATTTTATTTGAAATCTTATTTAATTTTATATAGTATTTATAAATTTTTAACCAAAATATATAATTATACGAATATGTTATTAATTTGATTTATGATGCATTTAGTAATAATTTTAATTTTATAGTTATACATTAATTATTTAATTTATATTCATATTTATGTCAATAATTTCAGTATTTCATTTCTATCCGTATCCGTTTAAATTAAATATATTAATATAAATTTTTTGCATTGTATCCATATTCGTGCTTGCATTTGTTAAATAAAATAAATATGGATATGGACATACTGATATTTGATCCGTATTCGATATGATTTTAGCTCTAGGTGGAGCTAAAAAAAAACCTTAGTCTGCGTCTGTCTCCTTGCTTATAATGGCCTGGTGACCTTTCCATATAAATTGCTTGCCGGATGGAATGATCACAGATTAGGCCACTCTTCATTGATGGTCTGAAACATGCCTCGATGCCAAGGCCGAAGTAGATGGCCGGAAAGTCCCAAGCTTGAGCCTGATGTCAGCAGGCCCAACCGAACTGAAGCATTAAAGCCTTTAGGCTTAGATATGGCCCGACCCAAGAAATCCTTGGTGCTTATTCCCTTTTCCTTGATTGCCAAAAACTGGAGGATGACCCCGACCTCCCTAACCGTCGATCATTCTTGCGTGCGTGTGTGCGTGTAAAAGCGGTGAAAAGAGTAAAAGCGGCAAAGGCACGGAGGGTGAGAGTGATGACCGTAGTCACGAGGGACGAGGTGACGGGATTTAAGGGGCTCGAGCGAGGACTCTTGCTTCAGCTATGCCTGTCCGCTTCCTCAATTCACATCATCTAGTGTCGCTGCTTAATGACGTGTTTGCAAAATTTAGATATATGCCAATTTTTTTCCTTAGCTGTTTTTTGTTCTCAATTATGAATTGATGTGCTGTGCTAATTAGTCAGTCAAACTTTGAGTTGTCCTAGATCTTGGAGCAATGATGCTAGGATGTTGTGAATTGAGGAAGCGGACACAGACAGCTGAAGCAACCATGATTCATTTTAATCATACGAGAATTATAGACGCGAGGTTCTTGTTTACTCATTTCCAATTATCCACCTTGTAGAGTAGCATGGTACTCTGTTGTAGACCAAACGTGCCGGTCTAGGATCCGAAACAAATACCAATTAAATCAAGCAAAGAATGGTGAAAGAAAATTTTGGAAAGAGAAATAAATTACTCAAAAAAAAAGAGGACTAAAATAATGGTTTTGCTCTATTCCACAAAGATGTTTCTTCAAAACTTTTCTAGCTCTATTAATGTAACTCTCTCCTCTCTTAATAAAACTACACTCTATCTCCTACTTAAACATAAAAATATCAATATCTTCTACTAAAGAATGAAAACATCACTAATTCACTTCAAGTTTAAAAAAACAAAATTAGATATATTGAGCTTAAGCTTCAACTTAATTTAACGTAGATTTGAATCCTAACAAGACTAAGATTTGGTAATGAATCTCAACCCTCTCTCATTGGAAAGTCCATGCCCATAATATTGGACTTGTTGAAATTGTGAAACATCATATCAAACATTGCCAATATTATCATAGTAACAACAATATATAATAACTTATTGAACCAACAATTAAATAGTAAAACTTCTTTGTTGGCCTAAACTACAATATCTTCACTTGCTCATCCTTTTCGATGCCTATTTTGGAGTGGATGATATCCTCTAATATTTATTTTCAACGCCGACTCCATTATTAATATGCGAAGGTTTCATAAAATATTTAGCTTATATTAACAAATACCAAGTTGCTGGCTACAATCATTAAAGCTCCATAAAATATTCCGAACAAATAAAATAAAAATAGTAAAAAAAATTGGAGAAAATAATGAATTACAAAAAAAATTAAAATAATAATTTTACTCCCTTTGCCCACGATAAATGAAAACCTCGATCCATCTGGCTGAAATATTGACAGTGAATACATATTTGTGAGAGCAGGAGACCAAGTCAAAAAAGAGTTAATGCGCTTCCTGGTAGCAACAGGTTGATGCGGACGCCCGATCCCCTCGTCAAACGATCCACCGACGAGGTCTCGGCGTGACCTCCGCCGCTAAGCGACGCCGGGTAGGTGGCTGTCGCCGGTCCCCCCTCGCAAAGAATAATAACTGTTTCCAGGGCTGCGACGCGGATGGAGGGTCTCAGTCCATAAGGCTTCCTTGGAACCGTCCCCGTATTTCGGCGCAAACGACGCCGAAGGCTATCCATGCTGACGAAGTGACGCTGGACTTGGACTCGGAGTCGGGACCCAAATCCTATTGGCCATATCATTAAGCCTCTCACATGGAATTTAAGTGCTAAAGAAAAAGGCAGATGCCGGCAAATCTTTTGGGTCGTTAGTGGTCATTGAGGTCATTTTTTGGGCCCACAATCCAAATCTAGGTGCGATACTGCCCACTGAACTTAAGGGACTCGTAGCTATGGATTCTTGGGTTTGTCGGGCGGACATCCTTCTCCTTGGCACGTGTTGGAAGTGAGGTCCTATATTGGAATGGGGATGGTAGCACTTTAATCATGTTTTAAAAATAAAAAATAAATCATAAAAGAGAACTTTTAGATAATGAGATCTAGCTTTTCTCTTACTATATGTAATTAAAATTCCAAATGATCGTTAATTATTCGATGCTCTCCGCTCCGCGCAAAAGACTCCAAAGATAAAAAGAACAAAAAAAAGAGTAGTTATTAAGAAAGACATGAAAAGAGGGAGTGTCTGTTGATTTTATTTCCTATGGTATGTTTTCCCCCTCTGTCTTCAAGGTCTCCCACATGCTTCTTATCTGCCATTTATGGGTGCAAGTTTATGCAGAGGTTAATAAGATTGCTGACCTAGTGGTAGCTTTTGTAACATCTCATGCAAGAATTATGCTTGGAAGTTGGAAGGCAATGAGCCTGAGGGTCATCATTGCCTTGATGTTATTGCACTTCTCACTGGGGTATGGTTAGGTATGCCACAAACTAAAAATTTAGTTTTCACTTTTGACCTGTGGGCAGGAGACAGCAAATTCTGAGACTTGTGATCGCCATTATAGGTTCAACAATGCATGGGCAAATTATCACGAGTGCAGTCTTTTACATGTCATTCGGTGGTAGCCTAAAGAAAATGAGAACAAAGAAAGCTGTGCCAAGTATTTATATCAGATTGCGTTTAATTTTTAAAATCATTTTATGTCCAGATAGAATGACCGAATAATTCTGTTTTGGTTGATATTTCCAATTAAGATATGCTGCACTGCAAAGAAAGACCGAGAGCGAAAATTAGCCCTGACCTCCCTCAAGCATTTTGTGCAAGTGGCTTCATTGGACTTCCCCTGTTTTCTTATGGCCATATAACTGAGAGTGGTCCAAGTTATATTTTGGCGTTAGAATACATCTAGGATTGAAATGATGATCTTATGGTCAAATTTGAGTTCTCTCACGAAAAAAACAGAAAAAAAAACAGGTGGGTTTCCAATATTGATGATTGATATTAGCATTAGAAAAAGAGGAGGCAGAGGGTAGCAAGTGATTGATTATCTTATCACCTAAAAGAAAAGATGACACATGATACAATGTAAATACTAAGTGTACAAATGACCGATATTAATTAAATCGTTAAAAGGCACATTGGATATTGGTGGTGGGGTCATAGTTTCTTCCACTCAAGAATATTTTGTGTAACTTCAATGTTTTATGATATTATCACACGATATTCCCTTGTAAAAGTAGACAATCTTACAATCTGATGTTAAAGAACAAGCATTTGCATTGTTTTTTGGTAGAATGTTTCATTTGGAGCGCATACAACTAAAACCTTAAAGACAGGAAGTTCAGAATCTTGCAGCAAGACTTAAATCTGCTTCATGTCCCTATCTCTGCTCGCTCCCCTCTCCAAACCAACAATGAATCGAACCAAAGAACCGTGATCGAACCCAAAAGCAGGGGGCTGTGCAAAACGGGATAATACTTCATTCCTCCTATTACATGACAAAACCTGTCAAACCAAATGACACACAAGATAAATATTACACACCAGAATTAAAACATCAAAACTCAATAGTGCCGAGTGCGAGAGCCCATACTATGTGATACTAAACATGCAACCAGCCCCTACCCACATTTAGGCGTAGCCCTCGCCCCACCACGTGAGCAAAGGAGAAAAAGGACACGACCCCTAATAATTTACACTGTACCCCACTCTATCTTCCTTGCAGGCCCCCTTTTTCTTTTTCCACTCACCTTTCTCGCACCCTTTTCTGCTGTCCTCGAGAGAAGACCTGGATCAGCCCGGGCCGGGCCGGACCTGATACGGTTTAATATCCAACCCGGCCGGTCTCCTCACCAACCGACCGTATTGCGTCCTCATAAGGGCTGGATCCGCGAGACCACGATAGGACTCCGGACCTCGTGCGTCCCATCCGACCATGTCAGGTACCCGTGCCCCAGCCCTCCGTCCGCCCCGTTACCCTCCCCAGTCGCCGTCACCGTCACAGCGAAGCTCCGTTTCTTCGCCCCCGCCGTGAACGCTAGCTTCCCCGGCCTCACCGTCACCGCCACTCCCTTCCCGACCACATCAACCTTCGCTTTGTACACCGCCTCCGCCTTCGCCCCCACGTTCGTCACCGTCCGCAGCACCGTCTTGCGCTGGGCGCGGCCGCCTGCCGCCGCCGTTCCGTCGAAGGCCACCGAGATCGAGGGGTAGTTCAGGTTCTCCGCCGCCGGCCGCTTCGCCGGGCAGCTCGCCGGCGCGTGGGTGATCACCTGGATCGCCTTCGGACCGTACCCCAGGGCGCAGAGGAAGGCTACGTAGTCCTGGTCCCCGAGGTCGTACACCAGACCGGGGTCCATGGCCCGGTCCAGGTTCAGGTGCCCGGCCCCGAAGTCCAGCGGCGTCGCGGCCCCACCGGTCGACTCGTCGGTGATCGGCTGGGGCCGGTTGTCGATGAGGTTCGCCGTGGTCATCATGGCCGATCGGATCGCCGCCGGGCTCCACCCCGGGTGAGCCGATTTGAGGAGCGCCGCCGCGCCGCTCACGTGGGGACACGCCATGGAGGTCCCGGAGAGGATGTTGAACTCCGTCTTCCGGCCGTCAGAGTCCAGCCCCGTCGGCCCCACGGCGTCGGTCCAGGCGGCGAGGATGTTGACCCCCGGGGCGATGAGGTCCGGCTTCAGGAACTCCGGGCTGAGGCCGTTGGGTCCGCGGCCGGAGAAGGAGGCCACCACGGGGGCAGGCTTGACGCCGACCACCGTCCCCTCGAAGGCCATGGTGGCCGTGGGATTGGCGGCGGAGGAGACGTAGGCCTTGATGGCGTCGCCCTCGTCCGAGCCGACGGAGCAGGCGGGCAGCACGTGGGCGTCGCCGACGAGGCCCTCGCCGTTGGAGTTACCGTTGGCGAGGATCATCGCGGCGCCGCCGGCCTCCTTGACGACCATTCCCTTGGCCACGCGGGGGCTGCTGCCGCGGTCGCAGATCACGATCTTGCCCTTCACTAGCTTGGGATCCAGAGAGTTTTCCATGCAGAGGGAGGCAGAGAGGCCGCCGGACTGGCCCGGGTACACCAGGGGAAGCATCGTGCCCGCGAGGGGCTTGCCGGAGTAGAGGGAGACCCCCGCGAGGCGGCGTCCATCGCCGAGGACGACCTTGGCAGGGAAGCTCCGGTCGATAGTGCCGGCACCGACGGTGGTGAGCCAGGGGGCGAGGTTGGTGACGGACATGGGGCTGGGGCCGTCGTTGCCGGCGGAGGAGGAAACGAAAACCCCTTTAGAGACGGCGCCGTAGGATCCGACGGCAATCGGGTCGAGGTAGTAGGGGGCGGCGACGCCGTCCCCACTGCCGATGGAGACGGAGATGACGTCGACGCCGTCGGCGACGGCGCGGTCGAAGCCAGCGAGGATGTCGGAGTCGAGGCAGCCGGCGCTCTTCCAGCAGACCTTGTAGACGGCGATGCGGGCCTTGGGGGCGACACCCTTGGCGATGCCGGCGGCGTAGTTGGCCATGCTGGCGTGGAAGACGTGGCGGCCAGCGGCAGTGGAGGCGGTGTGGGTGCCATGGCCGTCGGCGTCGCGGGGGGAGCGGAACTCGACGGTGTCGTTGATGCCGGCGCCGCCGAGGGCGGCGTTCGAGTCGTGGCCTTGGGAGAAGTAGCGGGCGCCGATGAGCTTGTGGTTGCAGAGGGAGGCGGGGAAGCCAGGGCCAGTCTCGCAGGCGCCGCGCCAGCGGGAGGGGACGGGGCCGAGGTTGCGGTCGGAGAAGCTCCGGCGCTCGGGCCAGATGCCGGTGTCGAGGACGCCAACGATGACGTCAGAGCCGTAGTCGGAGTCTGACCAGAGGCCGACCTGGGTGCGGAGGCCGAGGAACTGAGGGGAGCGGGTGGTGTGGAGGCGGCGGAGGCGGTCCTCGAAGACGGCGAGGACAGCGGAGTGGCGGGCGAGCTCAGCGGCGCGGTCGGGTTGAAGTGATGTGGAGAAGCCGTGGAAGACGGTGTCGTAGACGTGGAGGAGGGGGAGGGGCTCGCCGCCGCCGGCGAACGCCGGGGAGGCGTACCAGTGGGAGTGGGTGGGGAAGATGGACGGCTTGGAGCGGTGGTCCACCCGGAAGATGTAAATCTTCTTCCGGGAAGCGGTGGTGACGGCTTTCCCTTCCTTCGCCACCGTTGCTAGGGTTAGGGTTAGAAGGAGGAGGAGGAGAAGGGCGAGATGTGATGAAGAAGCCATGTGAGTGAGAGTGGGAAGTAGCGTCAAGCGTGCAGTGTGCGATATTGTCTGTTGATAATATAGACTTTAAGCAGTGGTACCCCAGCAGCAGTGGAATTAACACACGAAAACTAGAGCTTGGGTGGTGGGTGAGTGAGACTGCCACCGGATGGTGGGGTAATGGGGGAGGAGATACGGTTTAAATATTTGGGTAAACTTTGCTTGTTTTGTTTTTGTTTTTTTTGTTTTTTTGTTTTTTTTTTTTTTTTTTTTGGCTAAACTGGGTGATTCATACATAGCAGATATGAATACACCCTATAGAATTAGAAAACAAAAAGTTCCGAAGTGTTCCGGGCATCTTTCTCTTCTCGGCCTATAAGGTACCTCCCGAGTGGCACGCTACATACGCTGCCG
Organism: Phoenix dactylifera; assembly: GCF_051530095.1. NCBI lineage: Eukaryota > Viridiplantae > Streptophyta > Magnoliopsida > Arecales > Arecaceae > Phoenix > Phoenix dactylifera. The sequence continues at coordinate 36,792,940 of NC_143195.1, forward strand.
CCCAGTTGGCCGCCCCATTGACCTCACGATACACATGTATAGCCTGCAATGTAACACCCTCCCTCGCCATCATCCAAATGTCACGAAGTAGGGGATGGGCACCACCATGACTGCTCGGGCCCCTACGGATCTAGCTGATCACCGTAGCCAAGTCACCTTCTATAAGAATCGAGCTCGCGCGGAGCATCCGCCGTGCGTAGGACAGACCCATCTAGACCGCTCGCAGCTCTGCTCTTGGAATCGAAGTATGAAAAAGCTGATAGCCTCTTGCTGCGCATCAAAATCCGGGCCTCTAACAACAAATCTGGCCCCTGCTGCTTTGCTTGTTTTAGGGCACAGATGTAGGAAGTTTTTTTTTTCTTTTTTTTTTCTTATCTGTTGTCAGGGATGAGTCAGCCATGATTCTTCGCAGGCCTGAGGGAGGGTGGACAGGGAACAGGTGGGAACCGGGGAATCCAGCTTCACTTCTTCCTAGTTCTAATTTAAAAAAAGGTATTAATTTTGTATAAAGAAAAAAGAAAAAGGAGGATACCGAGTGCCTTGAGTCTACATAAAAAATACATAAATAAGATTATGACAGTTATTTTTGGGTCTAAAGGTTTTCCAACGAACCACGATCACTCCCGTCGCATTCGCATGGAAGGGGACAGATTTGTACCTCTCGCGCGAAAGAAGGATTCACCATGGCAGAAATGAAGTAGCCCCAAATGGTTTGAGATGCGTGCAAAAAATTAATCATTTTTTCCTGCAAAAGATGCAACCCAAATCCATGTGGAAGATAGAAATGATTGTGATCTTATATTCCTCTTCCCTATTAGAAGTTATATCATTCATAATTTGATATACATTTGTTTTTAGAGATGTTTTCTCCTGTCTCCTTCTTAGACTAGGAACTGAATTATGTGATGGTATGTTCACTTACCAGGGGAATAGCTATAAAGAGGCGAGGAGGTGGGGATGAGCAAATGCACGGGAAACCATATTTTAGTGGTGAAATAGGTGTTTCTAGCTCATGTTTGGAGCGTGCACAATGTTTAAATTGTTTCTAGCGCTTTGTTATAAACAAGCATCTAAGAGACAACGACATCATATCATCTTCTTTAAATTCTTCTCCAATCGAATTACCTCTTTGAAATAGCTAGTTGTTATTCAAAATCTTTCGATCCAAGTCAGTCTTTGGGTTTCTGATAATATATGATGATTTCATCCATTGTCTTTAACAACAAGCTTCTTCTCACCTCTTTAATCTTTCCATCCCAAGCGCACCTTTGGCTCTTCTTTTCTCGCAAACTGGCGCTACCACTAGAGCCCTAGGCGCCAAAAGTAAGCATTCATGTCTGCCATGCTCGAAATCTTTTTTCTCCATCAACCTTCGCTTTCAAAGTTTCACCATCCAGACTTATCTATTGACGTCATGCAAGGCCTTCCCGTTCAAGTTGGCATAGATTTAGGTAGTTGTGTCAGGCTTTTAAGTATTATTATATCTTTGCTCGTCAATTGTACGTCCATAGTTTCGTGAGCACTGAATTTGGTATGCTCTTTTGCTAACTAATTCCACTAATTGTATGTTCATTTATGTTTCAAAGGCAAAGAAAAGCAATCACCATTGCTTGCCCCAGGCCTATGAGAGCTAGACGGAGAGTATGTTGAGCACCCAGGACATATCCTTTGATGGAAAAAAAAAACTTTCTTGCAAAAAAAATACAATATTAAAGTCACGAGTAATAAATTTGATTATCTTTTTTGTTCACAATTTCTATCATCGATATAAGTTTCTTCTTGACATATGAATTAGGGTTTATCCTAACGATCGCACCTCTCTTTGGCAACCAGAGTATTTGGGTATAATTTTTAGATTTGTTTGTTTAAAAATCTGAATGTAAATAATTAAAATATAGTCTAGTCTCTCTCTCCTTCTCGCTTTCCAAAAAAAAAAAAAAAAAAAGTTTAATCCCATGGGCAGCATATTTCACGTAGCATGATCAAAGGCTGCTGGCCCACCACCTTTCCAAACCCCCTCCCCAAAACAGAACAGTCGTTATTCACGCCTCCTCCCTGTTCTTTTCTCTTTCGTTTCTCCCATCAAAATCATATTCTTGGAAAAGGTGGTGTGAGTTTGCATCCATTAGCACCAGGAGGTGCATGAGAGGTGCCGAAGTATAACCGTGGACCATTCGTTCCATTAAGCGGTGTCGCCCTCCCCCGTTGCCATCAACGAGCTTCGGGTGTGGCTATCGACGCAGAAAGAACAGCATTTTACAATAAAAATGAGAGCAGTCTCGATGGAAGAGGCTGGTCTCCAACCGTTCGTACGTCTCTGTCTTTGAAATTTATCAGGAATTCCATTTCTTCTCTCTCCTTTCCTACATCAAAGCAATAGAAAAATAATTATTTTTCTTTACTAATATTAACTTCTGCTGCTCCAAATAGTGGAGATCTAAAATATACAGCAAATGCAATAAATATCAACCCCAGCATCTCATGATTTCTAAAACTTTACTCGAACTTAATGCGTTGTTACCACAATAGTATTGGATGTGCCAAGCTGACTTGCTCGAGCATTTAATTTTTATGCTAAGTTCTACACAATTTTCTTAGAACGTAAGTTTTTAGAGCTATCGCTGAATAGCAGACACTGCAAGATTCAAATTTTCTTAAAATATCAAAAGTTCTTAAAACATCCGGTTTCTTTCCCGTTCCCTGTAATATGTGCAACGGAACTGTTTAGCTAGAAACGGACATGCGTTCAATTCTTGTTTATGTTGGATGTAGCTCTATTGATATGCGGTAACACCATCAACACAAACAGGTAAAAGATGAATGGCATCATGCACCCAAGGAGCCACACTGGGGGTGTCTGGGGGTTGTGAGACATGTAACGGTGAAGCTTCCTTGTAGTTTAACAACCCAAACATACACGATGGACATCCTGAACCTGGCCTCTTTTTTTTTTTTTTGGTTTTCAAACTCAGAGGAGGAGCAGACACCAGAAAGAGACCAAGCCAGCTCTCTCTGCTGCACTAGGGACTCGACCACAGGCCGCCGGCGACAGCTTCAATTGACTACCAATCCTGCATTTGGCACCTTCAAGCTGCACGGCTAATGTATCTTATGCAGACATTTCTGATCCTAAAATTTTCGATATTTTCCTTTATAAAGTCCAGCATTAGCTGAATTATGTCAAGGTTTCATGATTGTTCAACTAAGGTTTCATCTTAAGACTTTTGACTTGCTAACAGTTATATACATTTAGAGGCGAAAAAGAACAACTAATTTGATGCTAAAATTCTCGAACAGCAGAAAGATGACAAGCAAGTCTCACAAATCACATCCAAGAACACTGTTATCTGATGAGATTCAGCCATAGTAAAGTAAGGAACTCTTAAGTTAAAGTAGATATCTGAAATTATGAAAATGCAGAAGAGCACAGATGATATCTAAGAACATAAATTAATATGGATAGGGGCAGGTAAAAGTGACAACAGGCAAAAGTTTCACTTATTCATCTTAAACTCCTGATGTGAAAACTTAAAAGTGCACAGACGATCCATTTCAGATGCCGAAAAAGCAATACCCTCTTTTCGAAGCCCAGATTCCTGTGACAACAGGCTATAAGCATAAATGTTTTCATTAGAAACATTTTGTCTTTGTTTTATCTGTTAACTAGAAGGAGAGTTCATGAATAGGAAACCTGCTATATTGGCCATAGTTTAAGCTCATGCTACTAAAGCTATCATACTGGTCATGGTTTAAGCTCATGCAACTAAACCTACCCTCAAAATTCCCACAGATTTGGAAAGAGATATTAGATGAAAGGCCCTGATACAGAATAGCGTAGACCACAAATTATAATGTCAAAGAACTTGTAGGAGTCAACAATAAAAAAAATATTAAAGAAATGAATCCCTCATCAGCAAGAAACACAGGTGAATAACAGGGGCTCAATGGATCCCAAACAACTTGAAGACAAATAAGGACATTTTCAAGTAGGTACATATGGCGACATTGGCTTTATGAAGTCAAAATAAAGAGAATAGATTTATCATCATCAATGGCTAGATTTCTAGAGACCAATATTTATAGTGACATGAAATGCAACTATCCTTCCTAATATATGGTTTCACCATTCCATATGCAAATATGACACGGATGCAAATCTTGATTTCGGTAAACCATGTGTTTATGAGAATATATGCATATAATACGAAGCCCGTGGCAGGCATGCTTCAAATCCAAAAATGGACTGAAACCTCAAATAGATGAATAATGGCTGAATCACAACATGATATATACATAGATATAATAAACTCTGGAGTATGATGTTATATGATTTGTCAAACTTTTAAAATATAAAACTAATATTCTTACAAATATGAGCATCAGCCAAGATATGAACCATGGCTATAAAGCAATTGTCACATCTTGTTGAATTAGTAAGTTCCAGAACTTTACTACTTTCTCCATTTACACCTGTGAAGAGTTCAGAACTCTTTAAGAATTTAAAGTTAAAATTTATCATGAAATAAGCTGCAAAAAAAGTAAAGCATCAAGAAGTACGCTTAATGATGAATTTAAAGGAAAAAGGGCAGATAGAAGCTACAATTTATACTTGTTAGGCATGGCCTCAATTAGTCAAAAGCAACCAAAAACAAGGTTGTCAAAAGTGAAGGGGCCCTGAGGCTACTAGACAGTCCGGACCCCTATATTGCCTGAGGTGCTAGGCACCAAAAAGGCACTCACCTTAAAAAAGCAAGGCAGTAATTCAAGGAAAGTTCAATAAATGTATTAGAAATAAATACTAAATGTATCTAAAAACAATATAAGCATTATAAGATTAAAGTTTCAACGTTAGATATAGTGCTTCACACTTCTCAAAACATCATATCGAAATAAAGTCAGCAAAAATAAATTGTTGGACATCCTGTAGTAGCTCAAAATTCAAATATGATAGCAAAATACAACTTCCTAAAACTTGTTTGATATTTTTAAATAAAATATAACTCAAAAAAGTAAATCATTAAACATCCTAAAGTAGCCCTTTATTTATAAGATATAAGATTAAAGTTTCAACATCAAAAATCATAATTTTCTTGTATGTTAGATATAGAGCTTCACATTTTTCAAAACATCTTATCGAAATAAGGGTCAGCAAAAATAAATCATTGGACATCCAGTAGTAGCTTCAAAATTCAAATATGATAGCAAAATACAACTTCCTAAAACATGTTTGATATTTTTAAATAAAATATAACTCAAAAAAGTAAATCATTAAACATCCTAAAGTACACAAAGGCAATCATACCGAACACCATCTCCATGCAACCATTAGCATGTATACAAAGGCAATCACACACGGAATCACATCATGCAGATCTTAGCTAATGCTAAATTAGCAAGAATTTTGCATTTAGAAAATTCCGTGGCCACTAATAACATTTTAAACAAAGTACGGATCCTTAACTATCATTTAGCATAAGAAATGTGATTTTTGCTATTAATAATAACGGGAGCCAATAAGAAAACATAGGCAACAAAGAATTAGGGCTCGTTTGGTTCGTGGAAAGCATTTTTCCTTCTAGGAATATGATTCCTGGGAAACAAATTCCTAGGAAGAGGATGCCTAGGAAAGTACTTTTGGCATGTTTGGTTGACCATGGAAAAGTGACAAATTTTCAAAGTGCTTATATTTGGTTGGTCATCCACTTTTCTAGGAAAGTTATGTATAATTTCTATTATACCTTTAATAAAAATTAGGTTTCTAATGCCTCTTTAATGCTTCTTTAATGCTGAAGAGACTTTTTGGAAAAAAGTAAAAATTGAGTGATTCCTGCCTCATGAAAAAGTAACTTTCCTATGTTTCTTATGGGAAAGACTTTCCCATGAAATGTGGGAATCATATTCCCATGAGAATACAACTTTTCCTTCTTTCTCCTTTGAAAACTCCAACCAAACAAGAGGCATCTCATTACTTTTCCGTTGACCACACTTTCCCCTCTTCTTTTCCCATGAACCAAACGAGCCCTTAGTTTATTCCATTGTGCTTTTGGGATTGGCCATTTCAGTGCAAAATCAGGTTAAAAAGCTAGATTTGGCTGAGAATACCAAAAAAATTTCGTACAATACCTTACCGATATTGTGCTAGTGTGGCATCCGTACGGAGTCTGGTATCGAGACGACGGACTTTGGTCTTATTCATGTAGTGTAGTGAGTATTAATATAGACCCGTATTGGTTAATGGGCTCTGTAATGGGTGGATCCACTAGCATTATACTAATTAAACTAGGTCTCCAGTCCACTTCTATATATATCTATCTGTAGTGAAATCGTAGAGCATCCAGGTTTTTATATTCCTAAGGGGCATCTATCCCATTGAGGAGACATGCATCAAAGAAGAGGAAAGGAAGATCTACCCCGCTTTTATGTTTTCTTCTCCCGCATGATACTGCTACAACGATTATCAATGCCTTCTTTGGGATCTCAAGGTACTCCTCATTTTTTTTTCTAGTTTATTTTACAACTTTTTGTATTCTAATCTCCTACTTGGTATCCATGAAAAATCACACAGATATACCAGTAATCCAATTAGGCCTAATACATTCACAATCACAGCCTTAAGAATCAAATCTTTTACTGCTTATCAGTTAATAAAGCCCAAATGGATACTACAAGAAGCCTTTGGTTTTGCAATGATCCCTTTGATCCTTCTCCCAAATTCCAATATGTCACCGAGTCCTTGTTCAAGCTCAAGACCACCAACTCCCCTTGAATGATAAATCGTACCACAACTAAATAATAGATTCAACCTCAACATCGTCTCAACCTTTCTTTATCATGAAAACTAACCCTTTAGTTCATAACTTTGGCAAGAATACTATATTCCCATTTCAGAACCCAAACAAAGCCAATGATATAAGAACCACCGGCTCTAATGTCAAGAACCCTAAAATCTATCATTGAAGAAATCAAAAAAAGGACCAGTATTTGATCTTCGAAACAAAAAAGGCAACGAGCAAAAGGGACGGATAGAGAAGGAAAGGCTAGCTTACTTGGTTGGTGGACTCGTCAACGGAATGGACCTCATCCTCCGGCTCCTCCTCCTTCTCTTCGTCGTCGTCGGGAAGCGAGACGGGGCGCTCTTGAAGGGGAATTAGACATCTTGGCATCGACGGAGGTGGTTCTCCTCCGGGCGTGCTCCTCGGTCACGGACTCCGAGTAGGAGGGGAACTCCCACGGGGACTTCTTCGCCCCTTCCTCGTCCGAGCTCACGTCGTCGAAGTGGAAGTCCATAACCATTGGAGCGGGAGGGAAGAAACGCGAGCATGATCGCAGGTCGAACGCCAAAAAGAGAACGGAGCCGTCGGAGAGGGTTTCTTTGGGGGCTTTAGGGGTTAAAAATAGACCGTTGGATTTGGATGGACAGGGGCGGGGTCAATGAATTTGGACCCATTTCATCGGAAAATGGCCCAAATATGGACCAAATTTATGGACGTTGCGTACTGGCCCAGGTCCAGCAAAATGGCCTCAATGCCCACAAGAATTCAAGCAAAAAAAACAAAAAAAAGAAATCTCTAGGATGAAATTATTCTTTTTTTTGAAAAATAGTTTCATCTTAGATCCACAATGAATTAGATCTATTTTTCCAAAAATATAGGTACGATAGGTCGCCTTCAAACTTAATCCATCGCAAGCCATAAGCTTGGGCTTTGTCCCACTCAGCTGCTTGGAAATTTAGATAAAAAGGATTGCAATAAATATTTTATAAAATTTTATTCATTTTTTCTAGTCTCTCTAAATATGTATGTATGCCCCTTACGAGGAAGTATCCCATCGATTTTTTTTTTTTACATCACTCATAATGCTGAGGTCTGGCTTCCATTATTTTTTGGGGGGTTGTACCTAATCATTGGTGCTTGATTGTTATGACATCAAAGGAGTAAGAAATATTGCAGATGAATGAGGACTGCAGACAACTATCCTCCGCTACTATTTTTGGTCAACATGAAATTGTGAGACTCCTTTTTATCCTTTGCATTACATGTTATTTTTATCATTTCTTTTAATAAATCATGTTCAAAATTTAAATAATAATGTCATGCTCTCTTCAACTTTGTTGTTTGTGGCAAGTGCTTTTGGCTTCTCTTTCTTCTGTGGTAGATGGGATTAGCAAGCCATCGACATATGTTACACATGCTTGATTTGGTCACATGAATCAGACATTCCACCAAATTCTTCTGTTTTTCAATCACTGACCTCCATTCTACGTTGGGGGCGTCAGTAAAACACCAAAGAGCTCGCCTAAATGCTGACCTCGGTCCTCGACAGGCCCAGTCTGGTCTCTGGGCTGGCCTGGGCCTAAGTTTACCAAGATATCCGAGCTCTGATTTCCTCCTTTGACCTGACCCCTCACCAAAACAAGCCTCTGATTACCTTATTCTGAAGGGAGAGAACAACCATGCTTGTCTTTATTCTTACATCACAAGGCTACCAACCACTAAATTAAGTGCAAGGATACAAACTTTTTAAAAGAGCAAATGGGCGGCCAAGCTTGCCAGCCCCCACGCCTTGGTGAGCATCTAACGAGTGCTATCATAAAGTTTTTTGACACATAAGTAGACACATCTAAATGTAGATAAATAAGCAACGAGAGAAGCAGAGTCAGCAAGCAGCAGCAGCAGTGAAGAGCAGTTTTAGCTTCTCATTTGGCCCTTTCTCTGATAACATCAAACCCCATCTCAGTAGGATCCGTGGCCTGCACCTCATAGTGGACTCCCTCCAGCACCCTTCTCAACCCCTGTTTAGAAGTGGCATATAGCATCTTTGCTCTTATCCTTGATGCAGTTGGAGACCTAAAGAAGAAGAAGAAGAAGAAGAAGAAGAACCCAATCCATCATCATTTTGGCTATTAACAACAACAGTATGTGATGGGCCCAATGGCTCAACCTACTTTGGAGAAATAAGTTTGTCAGCAGTGTACATTAAGAAATGCAGTACCAAAGACAGCAACAAGCATGATTGCAACCGCAAACATATTGGGTAGGTCTGGCTCACATCATGATCAAAGGCGTCGGCAGGGTGGATGGATAAGATACCTTCTGTTGGAAAAAAAATAAAAGAAAGAGGAAAAAAAGTGCCATGGGGGTCTTGTCTTGCATGGACTGTTTGTGATAAGGATTGACGCGTAGTGTGTTTGGCTGCTTTTTATCAAGACCTTCTCTTTTAATGCTTTATTTATTCACCTTTTTTTTTTTTTTGAGTATTGCATTTCTTCTTTAATCCCTCTGAACCTTCGGTTAGAGGAGGTGGTGGAAATGCTTCGGAACCATACAATTACTCATTATATTATCTTTGAGAGCACATCACATTAAATATGTTGTGCATATATATCCCACAACTTTATGTAATTTTAATAAAAAACTTTAGAAATCATACACCGAAAGCGAGTGTCGTAATCTATGAAGGTAATTGGCGTTCTTCTGAAAACAATATTTATACATGACAGGAATTTTGATGTCCTCTATCTCAAAGTTTAGGCCAATCAAGCAACAAGGAATATGCTAAGAGTAAGGTAGGGGATGATCTAACTTTACCTTTCGGAACCGTGACCACCTAACATGGGCCACCACCTTCACCGTAATATGGACATCAAATTGATATGTTTGAACATCTAGATAGATATGGATGCCGGGCATAAAGTTTCTATGCAATAAAAATTATAGCAGGGAAGTTCGGCATTCATGGTTTTCCATTTTTTTCTTCTGGGCAAAGCCTTCGTGATGGCCTTTAGTACAGGCTAGCTACAGAATGAAATGAAATTAGAATACAATACATACAGGCAGAAAGAGGCCCTATCAATTGCCTTTAATCTTCTTTCAAGTCGCGGTTATATTGCATCTACCTGCAGGCTCATTAATTTAAGAACTATGTCAATCTTTTTTTTGATGTAAAAGAACTATGTCAATCTTAACTTGTGTGTGTATATATATATATAAAGAAGATGTCTTTGATCACCAAATCTATAGGACAAACCTTGTGTTTCCTGGACATTCATTATTTTCCTATCTTAAAAAATTAACCTCACAGAGAGAGGGAGAGAGAGAGAGAGAGATAACCATGTGATGAAGAAGATCTTGCTCTTCTGGCATTTGTCGACTGTGACGAAGTCGAAGTCGAAGACAGCATAGCGGCAGTCGTCGATGGGGAGGGAAGCAGCGAGCTCTTCGTAACCCTCGCCAGGACCGCCCACCTTGTCCACCATCACAGCTCTGGACCCCTCGTCGATCTTGTACACGACGTATCGGTGCACCTTCTTCCACTTCATTTCCATGAACGACCGCCGGCACTCCTCCTTTACGCTCATCCCCTCCGTCGCCTGCCATCCAATTCCAAAGACACATCAAATTAAGCCATGCAAAGCAGAGCAAACTTCGACGATTAAATTCAATCGAAGAACCCAGAAAAGGAGGAAGAAGAAGAAGAAGAAGGTGGTGCTGGTGATGTTGACATCCAGATTACCATCTTGAAAGCCATAGCCATGGTTGCAGGGGGGGTTGTGGAGTTGCTGGCGTGTCCTCTCTTTGCAGGCCTTTGGGATGTGGAGGCTCGGAAATATTTATAATAGACCTGAATTTCAGAGTTGTCCTGGTCCCTCATCTAAATTGCATAGCCTTTTGTTTTTATCCCCCCAGTAAAATGGTATAATTACACAGCCCTAGATACAGTCAATCCAGTCTGCAGCATTACCCACCTTTCTCTAAATATTTGTTATCGCATATATTATATAGATTGTTTAAACTAATGAAAGCTTTCTTTAGTTGTGTGGTAGGGAAAAAGGGTACTAGGACAAATATGTTTGATCTCAATTGGGCCCATCACTGCTTTAGATGGTGTGAGCTTCGCTTGTTATCAATAATTTTCTTTTTGGGAGGTGTGGGTTGATCAATTAGTGAAAGTTGCTCAATTTGGAGGCAGGTGGACAGGTTACATGGACTTCCAAGATAGGCCTGGTAAATGAGTCCATGTGGCAAATTATTTTAATATACGGAGAATTCAGAAAATCATCATATAACAGTACCATTATTGGGTCTCATTGGACACGTCCAATCAAATGTTAAAATATTTTTTTTATATAATGTATACTTTTAAGGCTGAAATAAAGAGAGCCAAAAAAAAAATGGCCAGAGAGAGAGAGAGAGACTAGAATGAGATTTATGGTGGAATCCTTCAGAAAGCAATATCCTAAAGCACAGGATAAATAACAATCCAGTAGTTCTTGTACTCGCAAAATCTTGGAGAAGGGCTACTTCCCCTCCCTCACGTAAATGTACATTGGAATTCAAACATTTTAAGGTTCTAGTTTTACTTGACTGGGATCGAAATCCCAACTAGATCTGGAATCTGAGGCCAGTGCATGTTTCGTTTCTTAAATCCTTCTGAAGGTGGATCGAGTAGATCAACCATCCAACGTGGATTTTGGTCCCAGTCTTCGATCCAACCGGTAGCCTCGAGTTCCGTTTCGTCCTTTGCTTCAAAGGAAAGACTGCCGATGAGATTACACCAAAAAAGAACGCACGAGGAACGTAACTTTTTGACAACTAGTGGCTGCTCCAATATACACGTAAAGCAGACAAGGGATGCGATGACTAAAATAAGGGCGAGGCCGTGTGCGAAGATGGTGGGTGGCAAGAGAGTTTGTACACTGGATAACTGTTTGAAAGTTCAAGAAAGCTTTTCAGGACAATAGACATTCTTTTATTGGATCATGCTGTGGTTCTTCATCCAGTTTAGTAATCAAGATGCAAGTCCATATGTGTGTGCGTGGGGAAAAGGTAGCAACCACCGCAGGAATATTGTAAAACGATGGTTCGTAGAAACATTGTTATCATTATTAAGCTGAGTATGGAGCATGTGGGAAAGGGGGATGCTTTCCCTTTCATGTCCAAGTACTTTCTCAAATGCACAAATTATATGAGATTCGTCAATATAAAGTTTCTACAGACATCCGTCCCATTCTAAAGCCATTTCTGAGCATTTGTCAATATGGGCTTGGCTCATTCCATAAATTTCATAGAATTTTCAACCTAATTATCCAAACAAGCACTAACTCACTAAGACAATGTTTACATGATTCAATCTTTTTTTGACTAGCTGGTTAATTTTCTGGTAAAAATTATGTACCCAGAAAACTCTAAGTAAACAGGGTCATGGGGGGTTTATTTCGTAGTCTATTTAGATTTATTTGCAACAGTTGCTTGACCTTTTAGGGCCAAAGAGATGGTGGATGATGATCATATCCGGCACAGTAGAACAAAGTGACTTCTATGACTGGCTATGAACATTATATTTATCCAATAATATTTATACTATTTGTAAATGCTTATAAACCTTTTATAAGTTTTGGATTTGATTTAACAAAAAAAAAATGAAGCCTAAAATATTTTACTGATCGAACCTTTTGAGGTGATGTCTACTTTATCGGAGATATGTGATGCATGTGAGAGGATGGAAGGGTGCATGCGATTGGAAGCACGAAAGATTGCAATCTCCCATATTTCTACAAAACTGCTTCACTAACTGTAACTTGACAAGGGGGCTCTCTCAGCTTTGGCCGACACAGCTTGGGAAAATGGAGACGCAGAGTTTGACATTAGCATTTATTCCAAAAACTTTTCCTCCCTAGATAGCAGCTATATGTACGAGAGATCGGACCATTGAATCCAATTTTTTTTTAAAAAAAACAGATTTCAATCTTAGTAAAATTAATTCTTCTTCCAGGAAACTTAAGAGATCAAGTAACAAACAGATGGTGCAATTTCAGAGAGAACCAACAAGGCCCATCGAAGGGACGTCCGAAAACAAAGAGCATGACGAGGCTTTCAAACAAGGTGATCGGTATCTGTCCATCCTATAATGACTGCCAACTGAAGACACGGGCACGGTGGATGTCAGAATTATGGTTAGGTGTTGATCGAAAGGAATCAGAGGATCAGCTTTAGCTTCCTTCCACACAGACTACAAACACTAGAAGCCTAAACGCTGCTGCGGGCAGCAAAAGAGTGGATGCAAGAGGACGAAGGGACCTATACGGTCCCGGCTAGTCTTCGTTGTCATGCAGCGGGCAAGGGAGGACAAACGAATCTATGAATTGGAAAGAAGCCATCCGGCCCCACTTGTCTCTGCTACGACTGCTATCTGTGGCCTCTTCATCAATTTTCTGGATTTAGTCATTTCCACCTTCATATTAACAGTTTCACCATCTCCATGATCTTCCTCACATTAGTTCCAAAGATTGGACATCAGTGGCTCTATCTCGTGTGTGTCTGTGTATCACATATGGTCCCCTTTCCAAACAAATTCTAGATATAGCTACTGTATTGTGACTGGAACATGGGCCATGAATCAAATCAAACAGGCTTCAGGTGTCATGAGATCACCACTTGGAAGGAATCTGCAAAATAAATCGTGCTCATAGGGAGGACAAAATGTCCCTTCTTTTGGTGGTAGGATGGGCAGGCCAATCTAGATGAGAAATGAAATAACAGAAAAAGTATGATCAATGAAAAAATAGCGAAATGTGTTATGTTTGGTAGAAGTTTTCAAAGAAAAAGATGAAAAAATAATTTTTCCATCGATTAGAAACTGATATATTTTTTTTCCAAAAATATGGAGTAAGATCTTCCTTTTATTAGAGGTATAATAGGTATTTACATATTTTTTTCAAAAAAATAGTTGTTCAACCAAATATAAATCACTTTCATTTTTTTTCATGGTTAACTAAATATACAAATCTATTTTTTGAGGTATCATATACTTCTCAGAAAAAATATTTCAATGAAGAATAAATTTTTCCACAAACCAAACGAGCCATTAAAAATAAGCTGAGAATAGCCTACTCCTATTTTAGTTAATTAAAATTATAGTGATTATTTAAAAGATAAAAATTTAATATTGGTATGCACCTCATAAAAATTAGGAATTTTCTATGGTGCTTCTTAAAATCTATGTAGAATAATTTTTCTAATATTTTTTCTACCATTCACTCCACTTAATAATGGATGAACCCTGATGTTTCTCATGGCAACCGGTTAAAGTTGGCGGGAGAGGTGCGGTTGGCAACTATAATAAATTGGACGAAAAGGAGACCATGAAACCTCTGCGACTCCAGGAATCAAATCCAACAAGATCCCCTTCGCAACTCCATTTAATTAGTTGCAATGGTCAGGATTGAAAGTTCACAACAAATAAAACATATACATGCACCATAGTAACACCCTAACGCGCTTCGCTATATTGGTGGCTGAGATGCGAAGATCTGAAGCGCACACAGGCTCTCATCCAAAAACTCCCAATTCTCGATTTTGCAGAAGTTTTATTTTCCAAATTTTTTAGATCTAAATTCCCTCTCCTCCTGCTTCAGCACGATAACAAAGAAATATTGGAAGAAAATAGGGACTTGCAAGAAGGCGAATGGCCCTAGAGCTTGCTCCAAACGGACGGTAATTGGCTCACAGTGGGCCTACTTAAAAGCGACAATTTCCTGCAGACTAGGACTCGACCATGAGTCCATCCTGCCGCGGGCAAGTGAAGAAGCTAATGCCGACGGTGTCTCATACCTATAAGCCTCAACATATCTATTGAATTCCTAATCGATAAATCCTGTTATTGAGTCTCACATGGCATGAAGCTTTTCACGTCATGAATGATTATTCTCTGATTCATCTAAAGAGCTGCTAGTGCTACAAATCAACATCGTTTAATCAACCTTAACAAATACCAATAACTCTTTAACATAATTAACATAAAGAACAGTCTATGAAAACAAAATATTTGCTCCAGTTGATTAGCCACAGAGAAAAATGTGTTTTTGTTGGGTTCATATGAAATAGCATGCTTCCTCTAATCCATGACCGCATCCGTTGACTTGTTGCTGCTGAAGTCTGGGTGACCGACCTGCAGCAAAGGAATGAATAAACTTGCCATATGAGTGCTACAGTTTGAATAGCTCGTGAAAAAGCTTAAACATGGAGAAAGCAGGTAGATGAATAGTTTGTGAAAAAGCAAAATGAGTAACAGAAAGATGTCAGATCACTAATGATTTATATAAGTACGAACAGGACTCAAAGATAGCTGTCAATACTGATGGGTTATCAAGCAGGTAACGTATGGGAAGAATTACCTACCCTGTGACTATCTTTAATCATCTAAATGAAAACTCAATCAAAGGGAAATATTTGGAGCCAAAAGATTCAACTAAACAATAGAATGGCCACCAAAGGAATAACAGAGGGTAGGCAATGTTTCTAGCGAACAAAAGGAAAATTGGTAAGCTGTGTATCTCCACATTTCAGAAACTAGGTCATAAGAGAATTAAATCATGCCTTGAGATCAAGCTTAGGCATCAAATGTTACCTTGGAGAACAAGCAGGCACGAACAGACTATAGGAAATCATTCACTTATCCTCCTCATTTTCTTGCTTATCTTCATTTTGCTTTTGCTGGGACTGGAAAAATGAGCACGATCAGAATATACAATAAAATCAGCATCAGAACTTCAGACTAAAATGGTTTAAACAAATAACATAATTGAACATAATTCAATTAGTAATAACCAGCTTTGGCAGGAGCGAAGTAACACAAAACGGCATGCAATGACAACTGCGCGATTCAAGGTGTCTAATGGTAAATTCATTGACAACATTAAGTTCAGAACATTTATTATGGAAATATATGATATAACCATTATCCCAAATTGTGCAGCAATGAAACAAAAAGAAACAATTAGATATGTATTAAATTTCTTATTTTACTCTTTGATCAGTTTCACTTGTGACAGTACAGTGTTAAAAAAACTTGAGGCTTGATCCTTCGAAAGTGTAGTTTATGGCACTTTGAAGCACAACAGATTTGCAAGTTGCATAAAGCATATTTTATGACTTCAACATACACAAAGTGAGCTTCCTGAAGGAAGTTTTGAACCCTTTATAATGACAATTTTTTTCCTCTGGTTTTTCAGATCCTCAGAGTGGATATATTGGTAATATATAAGATTCATGATTGGATTCCCTTTTCTTGACTTTGCAATTAAATTGTTGGAATGAGCTTGAGGAAATCAGAGCATATCTGATTCTCCATGCAACATTTTTCCCATTTATATGAGCCATCTCTAGTGTATGTATGTAAAGCCATCTCTAGTGTATGTATCAAGTAGAACGAGAAGCTATATGTAAAGTTTAATTCAGATGGTATCAAAACCTTCAGAAGTGTAATTTATGGCACTTTGAAACACAATAGGATTGCAAGTAGAATGGCACTTCGATTAAGTTTTAAACCATTTATGTTACCCTTTTTCGTTCCAGTTTTTTCAGATCCTCAAAGTCAATATATTGGTAATATAAAAGCATATAAGATGCTTGATTGGATTCCCCTTTTTTCAACTTTGCAATTAAGAGTTGGAACGAGCTTAAAGAAATCAGAGCATATCTAATCCTCTACGCAACATTGTTTCCATTTATATAAACCCTGTTAAAGCCATCTATGATAGACATGTCAAGTTTTAATATCAAGTAGAATGTGAAGCTATATGTAAAGTTCAATTCAGATGGCATCAAAGACGTATAGGATGCATCATTTTCAACATTGTGATCCAGATTTTACAGACTTATATGCAATACATACATGTATGGATAAGCAAAGAGTTGAAAACTAAGAGCACCACACAGGAGCACTTGATTATAAGCATACACTTTAAGCGAAGAAGCATCACCCATAATATATGGCTAGCATGAGGAAAATAATTTACTTATGCATCATGATGCAGCGTCAACAATAATTATGCACTACAATTATACAGTATTTCCACTTGCATGGACCCAAATCTGTGGTGAAACAACTAGCAGCATCCATAAGATGGCTTCATTGAGAAACTTATGCGGTGTTGACAATAAAATAAGATATGGGGTTCCCAAATTTAAGCTAGTGAAAGTATATTAATGGATATTTCATTGAACAAACTCTAATTAAATTCAATCCCAGTGACATTATTAAGAAAGTTATAGTCAGGCAGTGGATCCCATGCCACTATATCCAAGTGTTTTCTTTTGAAACCAGCAAAATTTATCCACAAACTGAAAGCCATCATGATGAAACACCATGAACAAGACAAGGGAGTGGAGAACATCAACACCCTAAGTTTTTTGCAATTTCAAATCTATCTGTTGTATAAAATAATGAACAACAAGGTGAATATATATACTTTTGCTGATGGTAGATCAAGTGGGGATATACTTTTGGGCTATTCATGGCTGTCATGTTCTAGGAATTGTCAATAGTTGCCACATTATTATGAGGTGGGAAAATTACAGAACAGTAAGAAGGTCGGCTTAAGTGCTGCCGTAAGGAGCTCTCAGGCATGTAAGGAGATAGCAGTAGCAGTCAGCATGTTGAGGTGAATGTTTCGGAAAAGTAGAGTTTGACTGACTATATACAAAGGAAATTGTATAAAAAATAGAATTGATATTTATTGATGATGGTATGTCCAATAATATTAAAGAAGCATAGGTCAGGAAACTGAGTGAAGAGATCAAAAAAGAAAGGGAGAATCTAATGGAGAACTTTTTTTTTGATGGGAATTTAAAAAGGTGCTTGTTCGCCCGATGATGCCTGTAGGCAGTAGCAGGCGCATGGTGCAGCGGCCCGTTATTGTTCCACCATTGAAAGCGGGCAGTGATCGTGGCTCTGTGAAGCCAGCCTCACATGGTCCCGTCATCTTAAGGAGTGGCACGATCTACGCTTAAATCTAATGGAAACCTGAATGGCAGTCAAGGTTGTTTACGAAAGAAATAACAGCGAATGAAACTTTGATGCAATTGTGAAGGATCCACAATATCCAATCCAAATAGAAACAACATTGCTTGTTAGTACTGTCATTGTTAAATGTTGTAAACCAGTTGCCACATCAAGAATAGCATCTATTATATGTTAATGCTCATTTACCAAATCAAGATACTAGGGTAAATAACATAAAACAATGTGACTTTTTGACACTTGTATTGCACCTGTAGCATACTGGAAATAGAAACATGTTGAAACAAGCAAAACCAATGAAAACCATCTATATGATAAGAATATGTTATTAAATACGTATCTTCCTTCAACCACCCCAGAAAATATATATTCCAAAAAGATGCAATTAATAGTTTATGTATCCTAGTAGAACAAGAACAAATGGCTCATAAAGACATACCTCAGATTGGCCTTGTAAAGATGCAAGCAAATCTTTCACAGAAGGGTCATTAGGATCGACACCTGGAAGCTGTAAGAGTGAAATAGTCATTATATGCTGCCGGTAAACCATAACACTACAGAACTGAGATTTAACAATCATAGAAATTCAAGTAAATGCTATACCGAATTTAGGATAGATGAAACAAATGACTGGTCCTCCAGAACCTTGCTCATCTCAGACTGGGTTGGTGAGTCTTTTGCATTATCCTGAACAGACATTTGAAGGGCTGCAAACAGAGCAGTGCATGCATCAGAATCATAACACTGCAATTAGATCTAAAAGAGATAAAGTTTGTTAAGTAGTAAGGAAGCAAAAATGTGCAATTATGACAAGGAACCAAGTTTTTAAATGCAGAACAAAGATATCATAGTATTATTCCAATCATGGTCAGTGTTGTCAAAGGTGTTGTAGGCCTCCTAGGTACTCATGCGAGGCAAGGAAGCCCTTGAGTGCCTCAATAGTCATGCGACGTGAGTTTGCTAAGTCAATGCCTAGCCAAGTGCCTAGGACAAAGTGTGAGTGTTGGGCAAGCGCCTCTCCAATATCCAGCAGTATACATCCTATCCCTTTTTGGCTCATTCTTTTAGATGCTTATTAGTTTTATTTTGAGGCTTATTTTGGTCTATTGGCATTTTTATAAATAAATGGCTACTCTACCATGTTCAATGATTTGTTTTTTTTTAAAGTTGTCATGTTCATCAAACATGTTTTAGGAAGTGATATTTTGCTACCATGTTTGAATTTTGAAGCTACTACAGATATCCAGTGATTTATGTTTGCCGACTTTTGAGGGAAGTTGTATTTTGATGTGATACTTTGAAAGTTGTGAAACACGACATGTAATGTACAAGACAATTATGTTTTTTGATGTTGAAACTTGAATAACTAATCTTTTAATACCTGTATAATCTTCAGATACATACGTAGTTATTTCTAATACATTTATTGAACTTCAATTAAATTAGTGCCTCATGTTTTTCGAGCAAATGCATTTTTGTGCCTAGTGCCTCGAGCAATATAGGAGCCCTATCACCTTAAGTGCCCCTTTTTCTATTCACAACCTAGATCATGATAATGAGGTATGACTTGGTCATTTCTCTAGATAACTAGTGAATCTTTACTAGCAAAAGAGGTTATATTATATGAGTAGCCATATAAGGTACATAAAGGGGTCTCCATGAACTCCAAATCAACAAAGGCAACATGATTTCCTATGAATACATCATCTCTAATCACATCTTAGTGAGCAAAAAGGAGTCCACCATCTTGCTTCTTTTCTAAGGCCTTGTTTGGTCACAGAATTGGGGGATATCCCCCCACTTCCCGCACTTATTCTACCAAACAACATTCTTATTCCCCACTTATACCATCCCAGCTGTTATCCCTCTTCTCCATTTATGTCATAAGCCAATTTCAGCCCTAGGCTTAGATAGGCTTATTCTGCAGGACTAGGATCCATCCAATTACCATATTACCACTCGAATTATTCTTTTGCCCCTATTTACTCTCTAAATATACAACAAAGTGGGAGGGCAATTTTTGTCCTTGCGATAAAATCCAAGTCATCATGAAATACGATGCACATTATATGCACTTTATTCCCTGCGCTTATTTCCTCCACTTATCCCTCCAACCAGGTGCTAAAAAGCTCCTATCCTCAGAATAAGTCCGTCCCATGAACAGTACCCAGATAACTTTTTCTCATTCCCCCAAAATTTATTCCACAACCAAATGCTATCTAACGGTATGAACCAATGTGATTTCACGATGGTATGGATAGGCGCCAGACTATACATGGGCCAAAAATGCTTAAGCAAGCATAGAGTAGACTGCTATTCACATATATGATGCACAAAGACAGATGTATGCATGCAAATGTGTATATATGTATACATATCTTTCATCTTTGAGGTGTAACAGACTGGACTTCAAAGAGATATGATATTGTACCACAAAAGAATAGAATAAGTTAAATTAAAGTATCAAACAAGTGACTCCAAGAGGTCTTTACTCAAATATGTAAACCAAGTTCCACCCTCGAACAAGTTGCGAACTAAGTAACCTCCTCATCAATCTCTACAATTTGGGCTAAGACTACAATGAGAAATGAAGCTACTATTAGACCTGTCACAGCATTTAACTTTAGACAGTCATAATGAACTTTTAGTGAAAGATTTTTTCCAAATAAATATAATACAAATACCTGAGGCTGATATCAGAGCATATAATATATTATTAACTGATTATGATAAAGATAAGCTGAACTTTATAGGTGAAATTCTGGCTTATCTAAAGTTAAAGAGAAAGTTTCCATTACATGATTTGACCAGCACATTAATTTCAGTGGCTTAATCTAAAGTTAAAGAGAAAATTAACTTTGAATTTAATTAGTTTGCTGCTTCTTACAAGGAAAAAAAGGGGGGCTATTCAGTTAAAATGTTCAGGCATTCAGATAAACAAGTGATAATAGCATTCCTGTCATAGATTATGAGATTTTTTTAGCATTTAGATTTTTTAGGTAACTTAAATAAAGAATGTTCCACAAAAGCAAGAAAACATATGCCTAATCTTGCTGTTCATAAATGAATTGTTAGAGCAACAACAAAACAAACCAAGTGCTAATTCATGGTCATCTGCGGTAGCCTCTGACATATCAGTATCTGCCACAGCCACATTAGTGGACTTAGGGTCATCCATCGACATTGCAAGAGCCTGCTCTAGCAAGGCAGCCTCATCATCCTGTTACCACAAGAAGTACATTTGATATCTACAGTTGCTAGAATTGTTAGTGGAATAATATAATAATTATAAAAAATAAATATACTACACAGAGAATCATGCTTGCATATATTAAAATACCGATGAAAGCAAATTTTGGTTTAAATTCATCAATAATCCATGATAACATATAAGTATGCATATACAGCCCGTAAAGGAGAACTACAACATCATATGTCAGTGCTCCTGACACATTTAATCCATTTAACACTATTAATTCTGTATAACAAGCATTATATTTCACAATGGAACAACATCTACATATGGCCCCTTGAATAATCGACATCTTGAATAAACACTCATATTGAGTGTTCTTGGAGATTCAGCTTCCCGACAGATGAACTTCTAAAGGATGTTCTCTTGTAATGTGCACTCATGACTCTTAAGGTTCAGGGACGGAATAATCTGGAGCAACTCGACAGAGCACCTTCTTACTAAACGTTTGGACAGACAATGCCAATTCAGGTGCTTCCTCTAAAATAAGACCACTTCTTTTGTTATCTTAGAACAATGTAAAACAGTCGATATCTAAAAAAGATTCTCAGCATTGCTTTTGCTTCGTGTGTAGGGTACTGAAAGAATAAAAAGTTTATAAGCTACTTTTCTTTTCATTTTAATCAATATTACGCAACAATATTCAGAACCAAATAGTACACCTATGATCCAAGATTGCATATGAAGAGCAATACCAACCACAAAAGATACCATAAAAAGGGAGCCTTGTTCAAACTAGTTGTCCTCAGATTTACAAATCCTCATTTACCATGCATTCCTATTGAATGCTTTTCCCAATGTTATTTCAAGGTTTTCAGTATCCTTTCTTGTAACTTCCATCCATATTATTTTAAGTCTTCCCCTCATCCTAAGTTTTTTAAAATGATTAATGTACCCACTCCTTACGGGAGCTCCCTCATATCCTTGTTCTACATTCCGTGCCACATAAATCAATAATCCATCACTTTGTCCTTAATTTGCACACTTCTTATAGATCCTTCAACATACTCATTTCTCACTTAGTCCTCAATTTGGACAAGTCCTATAGCTCCTTTAAAGTGAACTAGAATAAAGGACTTCAAATGGGGCTTTTGTGTTGAGAATTGGGAATTGAAAAGTATGTCTTGAACAGTTTGCAATATAGGTCGGTGCAAGAACAAGCTATGAAGGCCAATTTTGGGTCAGAAATGTAATATGAAGGTTGAAAGAGGGAAAAAAAAAGATAAAGGTAAATGATTATAAACTAGGGTCTTTGAGAGGTCACAATGTGTTAAGATAAAAGATGAAGGGGAGAAGTTCAATACAATAATAAATTATAAAGACAAGTGCCAATTTAGCCAGGCACCGCATATAGTGTTGAAGGAGCTGCATCTTCAAAACATACTTCCAAAGTTAGACCTTCAATAACTATATGATATTACTCAAAATTTTCAGCTGGTAATAATTAATGAGTACCCTAAGGTACATTCTAATGGACCACTTGCAAATTTAGAAGTACAAGATATAAAGAAAGAGAAAGTCCACTCCCCCAAGGATACGAGAAAAACTACAAACATAAATACCCTTTCACAAGGATGACATAAAAGAGAATGAAGGAAAAAAAATAAATACATTTCAGGACTTAAATACCAAAGAATCCTCTAGACCTTCTAAACTAAATTCTAATAACTAATTCAAAACTTATATTTAAGTCGATTTATTTTAGATACTAATTCTACTTTATATAGGTTTTCTAAATCCAAAAATTACAATAAAGTCAAAATAAAATTTTGGATACTTCTTCAACTCAAACTTAAAAGGTAAAACCAGCGAAATCAAAACAATACTAATGCATCTACAATACCCACAACCAATTAGTAATAATACTAGTAAATGTTTTTACATCATCAACATGGGCCACCTTATAATTTGCCTCTACCATGAATGATCAAATTCCCTTCCTTCTTATCGCATTATACGGGTCATCAATTAATTGTTTGCTGATCCACGTTACAAGCACTCCATGAAGAATCAACACTTCCACCAAATGTCTCTCATTCTCCCTCCTTTTAATCCCATGGGATATTTAAAGCTAAAATCACTCACATGCAAGGTTGGCACTACCAATACTAGGACCGTACAACAAAACATGGTATGTACGCTCCATTGTGCTAATCAAGCACCAATACACCCTTTTCTCATGATAGCAACGCAATGACACCAAAATATTTAATGAAGCAAGCATTGAAACACCAAAAACTTGGAAGACCAAAGTGCCTTAAAGCACATCTCATCACTAGCCTCACATGAATCTCTACATCATGACGAGAGGACACTATGGAGCTGCTCGACCATCAACCACTCTGATGACAACAAATCCACCAAGCCATCAACCCTTGCAACCTTGCCCGTTGGTAAATACAGCAGATGGTAGTAAATACCATGGACAACAATAGCCAGCACCAATAATAACACCAGCCAAGGATAAAGGAGAGTGGAAATGAAAAAAAGGGAAGAAAAAGCCTGAAAGCATTTCATCAAATAGGCAAAGGCATACTCAACAGCCATCCCATAGAACAATAACCACACCCCTCCACCATGCACAAGGCATCCACCCTAGACACCCAACCGGGCCAAAAAAAAGGCATGCTGCACAGCCAAGCCACTGCATGCTGCACGCACAGCCACAACCTCCACAGTGATGCCAAGGAAGAGAAGACCCCTGAAGACACGGGACTAGTGGGCCCCCAAACCCTAATCCACTTGCTCCCATAAAGAGAAGCCACCAAATGAGAAAAAGGGCAGGGGTCAAGACACCCAAGCAAATCGGCATTTGCTGGTCAGTACTGCCCCAAACCAGGTAGAACTGATTGATTCCACTCAATCCAACCAGGTTCAGCTATGGGACCAGATGGAAGGTCATTTCGTCCTTGTTCCTCGCTAGGTCGGTACAGCGTGAGGTGTCCCACCCATCTCAAGATGGTTCAACCAACCTTCACACATGCACAACTCCAAATAACTTCCTGACTCAAAAAAAAAAGGGATACAAATGAATACACTCCCAATAAAATTGAAATCTGGTGGAAAGAGCAGGAATGCAATTGCATAGTGTTGTTTCAGCATTAAATGCAGATGAAAGTTAAAACAAAATCTCAAACTTAGATGTCTTTTGGGGTGGTTCTATATCCAGTGGATATATTTTCTAT
The DNA here is from genome assembly GCF_051530095.1 of Phoenix dactylifera. Taxonomy (NCBI): domain Eukaryota; kingdom Viridiplantae; phylum Streptophyta; class Magnoliopsida; order Arecales; family Arecaceae; genus Phoenix; species Phoenix dactylifera. The sequence goes on from NC_143195.1 coordinate 36,817,177, forward strand.
TCATGATCATGTAGGAAAATTATGGGTGGCAAAAGATCAGGTCCATGTCGAGTTTGGGTTGGACATCATATTGAGGTTGCACAGAGCTTGGATCCAACTTGGAAAACAAATTTCAGAAAATTTTTAGGACAAGGACCTGGCCTGGTTTAAAAAATGTCAATCTGGAAGTAGCCCAGTTTCACTAACTGGCTAAAAACTAAGTGGACCTACTAGTTAAAGAAAAAGAAATAGCAACCCCTCCTTGTCTCCTACCCCTTTACTTTGTTCCACTGATCCAAAGAGAGCCTAAACCAAATCCATCTCCCACCTTCCATAAAAATATAGTAATACATTGAAAAAATCCAGTCTCCTCCCAACTATCTAGGGTCAGCACACCTTTTTCTCAAAAAAAAAAAACCAAAATTATCATAAAATCCAAGATGGTTAGGGATGTACAATGGATCTGAGAAGGGTTCTATAGTATAGAGAGAAGGCTTGTAATTTAGAGGCATCCACCACGAGTTGGATTTCAAATGTTGTTATTCCACAAGCCAAGTTGAACTTTAGTGATGATGCTCACTCAAATGCCCCTTTTTTCTGTCATATCCATGAACATGCCTCCCCCTCTTTTTATTTCCTCTCTCAATGGCCATGGGAGGAAAGCAAAGAGGGATATTAGGGATTGTGTGTAAGAGAGAGAAAGCTAAAAAGGGAAAGGAGTTTAGGAACTAGCTCAGTTGGTCATCTAAAGGATATCTCAAATCTCAAGCGAGAAGGCTATGTTAAAGGGTGGATGGAGCAAAGTCTAGTAATTTTTAACTTCTCTTGCCCCAAGTTGTCCAAAAATATAGACCTGGACCCAACAAGAACTTAAATTTAGATAGATGATCACATTTGGAGCCAAATTCCAGACAAAGGGATGATTCTTTTGAGCTATTATTTCTCAGATTAGAATGGGTCAGACAGAGCATCAGACAAAAAATTGCAACTCCTGAGGAAACTAAGATGTAAATGAATAAAATGCTAAAGATCAGCTACCTTCTCAAAGTGTCTTACTTCTGATTTTTGGAAATAAAAAATGGTCAAAGAAGAATGTCAAGAGTCCTAAGGTTCAAAGAACTAATATCAGGGAGATATATAATATAATGGAACCATCATAACGTGATAAACAAACTAGGATGAATAAAAAAAACTATCTATAAAACAAATTTAACAATTTATAACCCTACACATTTAATTAAGTAGTCATCTAAATTCAATATGTTTGTATATTATAGTGAAAAACAATGAAGAAAGTATTTGAATGCACTAGGGAGTAGAGACTAGAAAGCTTCATAATTACTTAAAATGAACTTTCAAACAAATGAAGTTCAAAGTAAATACATATTCATGGTACAAAATACCAATATACTTTATGAACTTATATGTGAGCACTGACTCAGCTTAAAAAAGTTACACAACAGAACCTATATTTTACAATATTCAAACTTTTCTTGGCTACACTTATTTTCTTTTTTTCTTTTTTTGTGGACTTTTGGTGATTCTTATGCTGGAAATCCGATGTTTGGACCATAACTAGTGAAACCATTGATATCACAAAGACTGTAAATTCACAAGCCCAATCAAAACCAAAAAGGAAAAAAAAAGATTTTTCAAACATTTAGTTGTCATAAATAGGATTAACATGTCAGGAGGGAAAACAGCAATAGGAATTGTGGATTTCCACCACATGCACAATATGTCATGATATAATTTTCTAAACCCTTTAATCAGATGATTAGCACAATATAGAAACATTAGAGATGCATAGGCTACTTCCATATTTAGTCAGAAAAGGCAGGAAAGGAAACAAACTGTCAGATTATGTCTTTTATCATCAACTGCAGGTACTGAGCTACTGTTTGGCTCCGCCATAGTTGCATCGTGAGAGCTTGAAGCCTGTTCCCCTCCTTTTTCTTGTTTAGCAGCATCCTCTGCAGCCTTTTTAGCAGCAGCTTCTTGCCTTGCCCTCTCCTCTTCCATCGAAACCCTAAGTGCAAGAGCCAACTCAGGATCTATGTTAGGATCCACTCCAAAATCAAATCCAGACAAGCCACCAGCTGCAGCCGCAGCAGCAGCAGCAGCAAAACCACTCCCACCATCCCCATCTCCTGTAAAGACTGGTGTGCTGCAAAACAATAAATAAATGAGATAACTTGGACATGATTCATGGATCTTAAGTTGTATCATGGACTTCTGGAAATTTTAGTTATACCTTATAAGTACATCAGAAAGAGCATTTGGTCCAGGTGGGACATGAACTATGTGACTGCTGTCATTATTGTTTACAGCAGCAAGAAGGGCCTCCAGTTTTTCAGGTTTGCCATCATCAGATTCTCCAAAATCAACAATATCAAGAGAAACACTGTTCTTCTTCAACTTTCTTCCAATTGCCTCCAATGTCTTCTTATCATATTTAATTGGACTAATACATGAAAGGTTTGACAAGAAAATCATAAATCCATATAATCATGCAAGTGCAAAAACACATCTTGGCCATACTGTACCTTCCAGCAAATACTATGATCCTTTGTTGCTGCTTCTTATTTTGGCGGTGTTTAAGAGCCAACTGAGCAACCTGGATCCCAGCAGTCAAGTTCATCTCACCGCCAATTTCCAACCCTGCATACAGAAAGCAATCAACATACATGCCATGACATATGAGAAGTTAGTCAAATAGTATAACAAGAAGATGAATCTCTGCTTTACACCAAGCAGAGCTTAGGCTATTCTGCCTAGCATGTTTTGCCATTATAGATCTCAAGTTTCAACCCAGAATACAAAACAGGTAGTAATTGTTAGCATGTATATCTCTTAATATCTCTTCAGTCATGTGTTTTTCTGAAAGAACTCTAATAAAAATTTTAAGAGCAGGGAAAATAACCTATTGATTTTCAAGATGAACTTCAAAGAGTTGAAGATATCGGTGAACTGACATTTTAAAAATGAAAATTTTAGAAAACACTCTCAAATAAGAAATAGACTTTCTACATTGAAAAAGACAAATACACATATTAGCATGTATATACAAATAGAATATATGATTTGGTCATCATAAATAATACATGGGTGGAAAGCAACATGTTGAATTGCCATCAGTTGGCCATTCTGAATAGGAAACAAAGCCAAAATCTGATTGCATAGCCTCCTATCCATGGATGCCCTCTATGAGGATCATGGATGACCAATAGCTATGGCTCTAAGGTATAAATTGTAGCATCAAGGATTCAACAATTTAAATTGTAACATCACAATGAGGAAGAAAGGAATGCTAATCAAGTATTCTTGCCTACACCTTTAGCATAATGAAAGTATGAGGAAAAAGGATAATCTAATGATTAAGAAGAAATGAAATTTATCATGCCATAACACAGCCCATAAGGCCATAACCATAACATTACACCAGCAGGTACCATAAACATGCTCAGATAACAGCCAGCTTATGTATAATGATTACATACACATCTAAAGCCATGATGTTCAAAAGAGTCAGGGCAACTTTGAATGAGCACAGAAAATTGCAGCCTCCATAGATTAAAATGAAAGCTCCAGGTAATCTATAATCTGTGGAAGAACTTTAACATGTTCTCCTTATTTTTCTTTAGTTTTCATCAGTGTAATATTCATTATATGTAGTACTGGAGTAAATTTCCTATGTTTTCATTAACCATATGCAAAACAATTTGTCCATTTTTCCTTCTTTATGTTCCAAGACTTCTTATCAAGAGCCACTGGAAACAGGAAACTTTAAAAAAAAAGCAATCATCATGAAACAGATAAAAAGAACAGTGCAGGGATATATGTCCTATAATCCTTGCTTAAATTGCAGGATAAGTGCGTTTGTAATCCACCAAAATACCACTCAAAAGAGTGTTTCTTCAAACAAAAAGATGTGACTTTCTGCGGTGCCTCCATCTCCAATATTCCAAAATTCCTGAAGCTTCAGTTCACCAAATAGTTTATAGTGTAAAAAAGCGTGGAATAGCTAGATCGGAGAATCAATCTAATCCTAAAAGAAGCAAAAGCGGACTATCCAAATTACAATCTACTACTTGAATGATAAAATAGTTATTATGAAGAAATTGGGGTTCGTTTAAACAGAAGTTTATCATAAATAAAGAGATGCAACGCTAAAAAAGAATAAATTTTGCAAAGAAAAATTCTACCATGCATGCAAGCTAGGATCTTTCCAAGATCACTGGTTGGAGTGACTAGAACACGGACCCCCTTGCCTGCCATCGTCAGGACGCCCACTGTATTCTCCGGATTAGACTGTAGGATCGGACATATATAATACATAAGAAGAAGAAGGCATATAATCTAAAACCCTAATAGTAGACCAATCCTATGAAAAAAAAGAAAAAAAATACACCCCTAGAATCCATAATTTCAAGCGTTGGTTTGGAGTAAAGATGGAGGCGAGATCGAGGGAAAGGTGAGTAATTACCTGCGTTTTAGCCCCGCATATGAGATTGACGGCGTCGGCTTGGGCTTGGAATCGGGTGGGCGAGTAGTCCCCATTCCGCATCCACTCCGAATTATCGATACAGATCATCGTCGCCTGGGAGAAACAAGAAAACGACTAGGTTTCAGCGAAACCCTAAAGATCCGACGAAATTATGCACACCGAGAGGAACGGAAGGAAATAAGAAGGGAGGAAGAAGGAAGGGACCCAGAGGGAGAGATGTGACCTCAAGAACCATGGCGACAAGGCGAGATGGAGATCGAAGAAGAAACCGCGATGGAGGGAGGAGGGGAGGTCGGAAGAGAGATTTCAAGAATTCTTGCTTGCGATCGAGACAGCCTACGACGGTACGAGTTGGAGCAAGGAATAGATGTCCAGTCTGCCGCACGTCTACTTTGGTAAAGACAAATAAGAATACGACGCGTGGCTAAAGTTTAGATGTGCACGCCGGCCCGCATCAATGTAAAATAAATAAATAAAAAATGTGTGCGTAAAATTATGATTTGCATATATGCTTTTATAAAATATTTATTTTATATGTATAATATATATATATATATATATATATATATATATGTATACTAAATAGCATCATTAAAAAATAAATAATTTAAATTTAAAATAACTAAAATATTCTTACAGAAAGATACGCAAAAAAAAAAAAAAAACTTTATAAAGATATGCATATAAATAGTAACTTTGTAAGGATATTCATACAATTACATATGTTTAGAATGGTATGCAATTAAAAAATAGTAAAAAATGATCAAAATTTAGTAAAAATAATTTATTTTTTAATAAAAAAGATGGTAAATAATGATTAACATTATCGTGTCACATGATCTCATGTTAATATCAACTATTATAAAATGAATTATGTTGCTTGTACGAAATTCTCGCTTCAAGAACAAACAACAACTTAATATTTACAAATTACTAAAAAATATTTTACCAATCTGAGCATCTATAATTAATTTAAATATGATATGCTTGAACTTTTTTTAAAAAATAAAGAATATATAGATGTCATAGATTCAATAATGATAATTATATTAAAATCAAATGGAGAATAGCATTAACAAAATGATCGTCTAATATTCTATTTTTGATGTGTCGATCTAGCTGAATCATAAAAGACTTACTAAGTTCCAGCCGAGTTTTGATCTTTTTTTAATTTTTTTTGAATATATATCCTTCTAAATATGAAAAATTATATAAATATCTTTGTAAAGTTGCTATTTACATGTATGCCCTTAAAATTTTTTTCTACATATCTATCCGTAAGGGTATTTCAGTTATTTTAGTTTTAAGTCATTTAATTTTTAAGGACATTAGATGGTATAAGTACGTGTATATATATATATATATATATATATATATATATATATATATATATATATATATATATATATATATATATATAAGAATATACATGCAAATAGTAATTTAATAAGCGTATTCATGGAATGCACCCCCACTCAAAAAAAAAAAGAAAGAAGGAAAGAAAAGTGATTCATATGCATGACTTTGATGTACTTTACATTTGATAAATCTTGAAGGTATAACGTTGTTGAAGTTGCGCCAACGCACGCACTGTATCTGGCTCATCCGATTAACGTAAGAGGATTGAATGAACCTACATAGATGATTTTGACTTCCATATGTCCATGCCTAAAGTCCATGCCTGAAGGAATAAAAGCTTTGGTTAATGCTGATACTGTCGAATCTGTTTTCTTAGAATCTAGCTCTCTTTTTCTTTTTTCTTTTTTGTTTTTGGGGGTCGTTGGACCCCAGATGCATTGGGGGAAAAATAGACTACATAGTAACGTGAGCATCGCACGTATCATCGTGTGCACATTTCTCTTAATAAAATCAGTACTGATTAGATTAGAGTACTTTGAACTGCAGTAACCATTGTTTTGATACACCTTGGACAGCCGAACCATTTTGTAGGACGTAGCCACGTAGGTGAAGCATTTTTGGTTAAACAGGCCACAAAGAAATATCAGAAGTTCCTTTGTAATCTGGTGCATGCAAGATTCTCCCGTGAATAAAAGTGAAGAAAACTTGGAATCTAGGAATATGTATACGAAGATGGTGGAACATGGAATGGAAGCACAAAACTCAAACAAAATATACCACAGTGCAAGCGAGCAAAACACAAACAAGCCATCACAACAAGAGACTCCATGACAGTGGCTTACAGAGGCTGTTCGCTCCTGGAAAAAGAACCTGAAATATGGGGAAGCTCTCCGAGGAAGACATGACAGCTCTTCGAGGAAAGGTACAGCATCACAAACCCTACAAGGTATTCTGAATTGCCCATGGATTCAATAAACAATCCAGATGCAACCAGAACTGGAGCAAATAAAGCATACAAGAAGCAACTTCACCATCAAAAGATGTCATATTATCAGAAGAAATATGATTGCATTACTTGTACAGTTGAGGAACAATCAATTTAGGTATCATGCAAGCGCTGATGATTTGGAGGCAAAAGATGTGCATGCAATTAGTTAACCTTCCTGGTGGCAGCAGAGCGCTTATTGCTCATGTCATCTCCATGAAATGACATTCTCAGGATTATACAGAAGGGTGAGAAGCAGATCATTATGCAACAAATGGAGTTCTGTCGTTAAGGAAGGCTCTACGATTTCTACTGACAGGGAGAAGTACATAAACCTCATGGACCTCCTGCTTACACGCTTCCCCTTTATCCCTGTCTATGGCATAGCACACATAAATGGTATCAATAACGTTATCCAACACATGAACAAAGTAACACAACACCACCATGAGCAGCAACCATGCAGGGGCTGCAACAAGATACGTTTCAACCCCGAGAGCACTAACAGCTTTCAAAATCGCATAAACCTGTTTCAAGACACAGATATACTGATATTCATCAGAACATAAAACAGAAATCCTTGGATTTCTGATTCACAAAATTTCACCAAATTTAGTTACATAACAGCATCTAACAAATGTGTGTTATTCATAACACCAAGAGAAACAAAAATCTTATGAAGGTGGATATGTTTTTTACTGGCAGTTTATTAATGTTCCAGTTTTAATATCTTGGCTCTTAGAAGAAGGCTGCTACAGAACAATTGTTATCAGACACTCCAGAAATAAAAAACTATAACCCACATGCTTAAATTTCTTGCATAGACAATAGATCTCAATATGGCATGTGTCATGATATAGGGAAGAAACATTGTTAAAAGGATCCCACTCTCATCACACACACACACACCCCACCGTAAACAATCAAACGGAAATGTCTATCTCGTTATGTGAATATATACATTAACTTGTTAGTATTCTTTTATAACAATGAATACCCAGAAGTTCCTAGATTCAAATTCTTTGGAAGTCCATGTATCGCTCAGGAATGAAACATTTTAAAGTTAATTTTGCCATTAGACAGAGATTAATGAGTATTAAAAAGCAATGAGCAATAATTATAAATTTTCAAAAGCTAAATTTGTATTGGTGGAGTTCTTCAATGCTCCAGAACTATAAAGGATGACAAAACAGCTATGTAGGGATCACAGCCTAGGCATTTCTTAGTTTACCTAACGAAAAATGTTCTGGTTTGGGAAGATTCTTGCTATCATAAGATGAGTGTAACAAGGATGAGAATGCCAAATGAACATGACGTAAAAAATAAGACAAGATACATAGACTAGATTTGTACTGCAATGTTTTCAGTCTAAAATGGAATGAGCTGTGGTCTACACAGAGCCCATCAAAACATGGTTTCTTCCAAAAGTTAATCCACCAGAATGCAATTGCATGAAGTTTTCAAATAAATATAAGTTTATTTGTCCCTTTGTCCAGACTGTAACAACTTTCTTTTCAGCACACTAACAGATTTCTAGATTGAGAGTCAGAAAGACCTTTCTGAATGGAATGAGAATTTTTTTATCTGCTCCATCCTTGGTTCTTCGCATAAACAATCACGAAAACAATGTTACACATGATTAGAACACTGGATGCCCATAATCTCAACAAAACCATGCCCATGCCATCAAGCCTTCTCCCAACATTATCTAGAAGTTATATTCTAACTATAACTAAAGCCCCTTAGCTATTTACATGGAAAGAGTTTTAGCCAATTTTACACAATTTTCTAGCATATTTTGTGATAGAGTTTTAAATTATAGGTGTGCTTCCAATCCTCATCATCCTATAGCTTTTCAAATCCTTACAAACCTTTTTGCCGGAAGAGTTTCTTTCAATCTTTCCAGTTTCTTGTGAAACATCTAGTGAGTATGAAGGTTGACCAGTCTTGACCTTACAGAATGATACAGTAAGGTTCCTTCATGACTTTAAACATAATATTAGGAGACATAAGGCTTGCCTCTGTTCAAGTTGTAATATCTCTCTCTTATGCCCCAAGTTTAATTGTTTAAGTGACCAAGGGATCTTGTGATAGAAGCGTGGAATCTTTAGGTGTCGCACAGCTCTCTAACAGCACGAACATCCTCTTGATGCCCAACGCCATAACCTCTATCCTTGGCCTTATCCTCTTAGTAAGAACTCTCAGCTTGGTGTATAAGTTTCATGGTACCAATTTGATTTATCTTCCTATAGTTGAGACATGTACAAGGTACAGGGAGATTAATAGATAGGATTATCAGTGTTTTAAGGGATTTATAGGTCTGCTATCCAGAAATTTGTCCTCCAATGGATCTAGACATATCTACAGAATTTGGGTAAAGAAGGGCGAAGAAAGGGGTTTCTTGGGACTATGATTAGTAGGAAACTAGGTTAAATTAGGGGAGGGGTGCAGGGGGGTGTTTAATTTTGGACTAAGAGCCAAGAAACGGCAGGACGTAAGAAAAAATAGAGAGGAAGAAGCGTGATATAGGGAAAAGAGAAAAGGGTAAAAGAGAAGCTAAAAATAAGCAGACATTACAAGGAGATGAAAGCTGGCTGAAGATGGCCCTTTCACTTCTTCCTTGCCTGGATAATGGAAAACTAGTCCCCTTTCTGACCAACCTCTGCACTTCTATAGAATTGATAGCTATAAAATATGGAGGATAAGTCAAAAAAGATTATAGACAAATGCCACTAATTTTCTCCCAAATTCTTGCAAAGGAAGAAAGAAATCTAAATTCATAAAAGCTAAATACGTCCCTTTAGTTTCTTGCTGAAGATTCCAAAAATTTCCATGATAGCATCCAAAGGATGTTATGCTGTCAACCACAAACATTAGACCATTTCTGGAAGAGGTGGGGGGAGGCCTGATCCAAGGATTACGAATGGATGCTAAATTAAAAAACTAAGGAGATTTTTGAAAATGCAAGCTCATGAATCAGTAGAATCAATTGTATGCAGAATCCAATTTCAATGAGATTTTGAACAAAATTGCAATCCATCCAAAGCATCTCAGTGTAAAACTAGACTATACATCTTTGTCCCAAAAATGTTCCACTAAAGACAACCACTAAACCTAGAGAGAGATAGCTGGGTGATAGCTTTGTTCACAGTAAAGATAATTTTCTAATTAGATGAAATATTATGGCCTAAATGTAAACACTTCATCCATCATAGGTATATGCATTATTTGTTGCTGACTGCAGACAGAAACTTACAGAAACTTATATGCATTATTTGTTGCTGAGATTTATGAAAAATAAATTTACAGGTTTCACATACCGCTATAGCATACAATGCTGAGAGAACAAAAATAATTCCAGCCAGTATGCGTGTGGAGACTGTCTCAACAAAAACAGCAGAAAGAAGATTTCGTTTTAGAAGCTCATATGTCATCTTAGAAGAAGAACAGTAACCTTCACCCATTATTGCAGCAAAATTTATGGTAAACTTGTTAACAAAGTCAAATGCTGACAGCAAGAAATTAGCACAGCACTTGAGCACTAGATTCACAAATCCTGGAGCTACATCTTCTTGCTTTGCACTATCTACAACAGCACGGACAACACGGATAGCACCCATTACCATTCCAGAAAAACATACTGTACCAAAGGAGGGACCAAAAGCATTCCTGCATATATTAGGAAAATAATCAAGAACAGCAATGAAATGTTTCCATGAAAGTATCCATGTATAAATATATTAAACCATTAATTTGAAGAGCAATAAAGAAAAGCTGAGGTTTCTGTTTGACAACATCTGCGACCCAGGTTCTACATCTAGGTCCTGGACCTAGTATCGGTCAGGGACCGGGTTGGGACTGGTATCATCCTGACACTTGGGCCAGGTTGGCATCTTGATAATTCACTGGGTACCTTTTTTTCTTATTTTTTCTGGTTGTTTGTTGTTTTTTTAATGTTTGTTTAGAGGGTTTTTAGGGTTTGCTTGTCATAATTTAGGATTAGGGTAGGTTTTCGGAGCCAATGATTGGATTTATGGTGCCCATACTGATGCCAATTTCATATTAGGTTTATGGTGTCACACAAAGATGTAATAGGCTATTGTATGATTATGAGTGTTAGCTTTGCCTTGTGAATTTGTTGTAAAAAAAGTGGTTAGTTTGACTCATGAAAAAATAAAGATTCTGATTTTAGATATTCTTCTTTCAACAGCTATATAATTTTATAATAAAAGCAAAGTAAGTATTGGTTCTCTACTTTCAAACCTTGCATGTACAAAAGATACATAATGGAGAAAAGAAGCTAAGTTTGTTCAGTGACTAAGTTAGATTACCAACCTTTTTAGGTTTTCAAATATTTTCTGGCCTCTAAATTTTTTCTAGAAGAATATTAGAACAAACCATAAAACAGAATAAAATTGTCACAGAAAATAGAATCATGAGTGCATATTATATTCCAGATCTAAATTTGAAAAATGTACATTACTCATTATCATCAAGTGAAAGCAAACAACCCCATAATCCATAATCATCACAATCAAGCCTTACTGCCTTACCAAATTATTTGGGAATCATCTTTATATCCTCATTCACCAATCTTTCCCATAAGCTTACTCCAACCAGTGTTACTGCTCCATCAATGCTAGTGTAGGCCGTCCTCTCCCTTCTCTAGACACTTCAACATAGATTCAAACACCTGTCACTATCAAGGACTCATCACTGCAACTCCTATGCCTCTAATATATGTTCTTAGCTCTGTCCTTCCTAGTTTTACCATTCTTCTACATCAACAATTTCATTTGTTCCATGTTCATCTTGTTCTCTCATCCTTCTTATTGCCCAATATTATAAAGCATACAGCAATATGGTCATATCCTTCTTATTGCCCAATATTATTGCCAAGGAACACATCAGTCACATAACACACAATAAGCATCTCTCCACTTTATCCGCCTAGCTCTAACTCTATTGAATGCATTAGTCTATCTTGCCACTATGTTTTTACAATAAATCCAAGAAAGCAAAATCCTACTGCCACGTAGTATGTCTTGGCCAGTAACTAAGACCTCATTTTCATTTGTAGTCCATTGGATTTCATTCCATAAACTATATTTTGGCTTTACTGATTTTTAAGGCCCTCATTTTCAAAGATTTTACTCCATATTTCCAAAAGAACCACATCCTATTCTCATCCATATCATCTGAAAATAACACAACCTATAATATATTTTCCAAAAAAATAGCAGTAAGTTCATCTGCAAACTGATAACAAAGTTGTATATCTGGTCCATTAATTTTCATGAAAGCCTGACTCTGTATGTATTTATGTATGTACATATCTATGTATGTATGTGCATATCTATGTATATATGCACATGTGCCCATTTAAAGCGCATTCCAACTGAACAGTCAAATCTCATCCGCTTCTCATTAATCACATAATAATAACAAACTTTCCTGAATATTATCAATAAGTTCAACTAGGGATAGACTAAGGATACAGAATATATCGCTAATCCTCGGCGTAAACTCACGGTGACTAAAATTGACTTTTCTCTCATCGTAACCGCTAGCAACTGTCACTGCCTTAAAATACATGCCATCAACAATTTCAATGTATCATTTACTCTCAACTTACTTCCTCAATTCCCACCAAAATGCATCTCACGATACTCCATCATATGTTTTCTCCAAGTTGATAAACATGTCTAGGTTTTATGCTTCTCCCAAAAACTTCCCATCTATTACCAAAGCAAAAAAGATAGGCCCCATTAGTTATCTGCCAAACATAAGGCCATATTCACTCTCCTTTAGTTTGTTATTATATTTGTTAATTCTTTGTTCTTTCTCTCTTTCCCATAATTCCCCATATTTTGTTAATAGTTGGTACAAATTTATGAATCAACTTAAAGGTCAACAGCATGCAAGCAAATGAAAACTAGGGCATGGATTAGGTCCTGCTTCTATACAGATAACTAGTTTGTTAGTCGAGCTCATGAGCTCACAAACGCAATATCTTGACTCTTGACCAAATAATCAAAACTAATCACCAATCTACCAAAAAACAGATGCATCCTGAACAAGGGAAATTCCTGCATAAAGCAGCCAGTGTAAACAGCCACCATTAGTTCTAAAATGCTTTCTTTCACTTCAGGAGGTGCATGCTTGAACCTATTAAAGGTTCTACTTCAAGATAGCAGAACAAAAGACAGAAAAAGGGCCACCAAGGTGGTAGCTCAGTTGGAACGGGGCGTTTGCTTCCAACCAAGTGGTTACAGGTTCGAAATGCGCGGGCGTCGATTAAATTCGGGGACTGGATGCCCCACGCCTGGACACGGGGTCTGGAAGCGCTACTGGTCGGCTGGTAGCCTTGGTGGTGCTAGGTGTGACGTACTCACATGGTAGGTTCGTGCCAGAGCCCAGAAAGGTAACCGAGCCGGCCCACGGGTGGGAAGGGTATGAGTAAAACCGGTCGGGGTGCCCAATACACGGTCATTTCTGCCCGCATCGAATATTCTTCTGGCGGGGTGGGGGCCCAGTGGGGGTTGCTATGCGGGGTGGGCTCCCCCCTTCCCCTTTTCTTTAAGCAGAAAAAAAAAAAAGACAGAAAAGGGATAAGAACATCACCTTAAAGAGCTCCTTATGCTCCGGCTAGGCTTGGACCCCTCCTTGGAGAAATACCACTGTGCGATCGTCCCACTAATGACATACACCTGTGCCTCCACCATTACAGCTACTGACCACACCATCGTGATGATCGCCAGTGCAAACTAAGCCGGAACCCACCCATCCTGCCTCCACACGCACAAATAATACTCCCCCCCACTGGCTCCCTCCTTCACCTTGGGCACTAGAGATGGGCACTGGGCCGGGCCGCCCACGGCCCGGCACGGCACGGCACGAAGCGGGCCGTGCCTGGCACGGCCCGCCAGCTACAGTGCCGGGCCGTGCCTGGCACGGCCCCTTTGAGAGGGCCGTGCTGGGCTAGAGGGTCCTGGCCAGCGGGCCGTGCCTGGCACGGCCCGCTTCGGGCCTGGGCCGGCACGGCCCGGTCTAGGCCCGCGGGCCAAGCACGGCACGGCCCGCGGGCCAGCACGGCACGGCCCATAAGGGCCTGGGCCGGGCTGGCACGCGGGCCTGGCACGGTCCGGGCCTGGGCCCGGCTCGGCCCGATAAAAATTAATGCTTCATAAATTTTTTTAATAAATTAATAAATATTGAACACTAAGAATTTATGATTTATGAATATAAAGCCACCTTAATGGTGGGGGGTTTGGCATAGACCCCTACCAGTTTATTAATTTAAATCAAAATGGTACATGAAGGGAGGTTTGGACCTTGGTCTGACCTCTAGAATACAATAAGAAACTAAAAAAGGGCCGAGATTTGGACCTTGGTCTGACCTCCAGAATACAATAAAAATGTACAATTATAAAAAATTAAGAAATCTTACTAATCATCAGTGATTCAATGAATCAGTATTCACTCTTCAGTCTTCAGTCTTCAGTCTTCAGTAGTGTTTGTATCATCATCATCAGAGGATGTTGTATTATGTCCACCTTTATCTTGAAGTCTTGCCTCAGCATCCAGCCAATCCTTGAAGCAGAGAAGCATCTCCACCGTTTCGCCCGTCATCCTACTTCTCTTTTCGTCAAGAACACGCCGACCTGCACTAAAAGCGGATTCCGATGCTACCGTGGACATCGGCACAGCTAAAATATCGCGTGCAATTGCAGACATAACAGGATATTGATTTCTAACACTCTTCCACCAAGATAATACATCTAGATTCTCTATTTGATTTTCATCATATGCAGAATGAAGATCATTTCGTAAATAAAATTCTAGTTCACTACTTAAAGATGAAGAAGATGAAGAGGAACTTGAAGCATGTGTGTGTCTTCTCTGTGCAATGAATGAAAAAATAGATGACGAACGAGAACTACTAGAAAGAGAAATAGAGGTTTGTATTTGTGTTCTAGATCCACGAATTTTTTCATCATATATAGCATAAATATCATAAAGAAGTTTTTTTACCTCATCTTTAGCAGATTCAGCATCTTGATTCATATTTTCAGAGTATGCATCAAGTAAAATTAGCACGCCATTTAATTTAACTCTAGGATCAAATACAGCAGCTAAGTTATGCATAGGACATATCCTGTCCCAATACTCATTCCATTTAGATTCCATTAGGTCAATAATAGGCATTAAAACATCATCATATCTATGTTCTGCAAATTTTTGACTAATTATATATGCTTGTTGTAAAAATGAACATGAAGTAGGGTAATAAATACCAGAAAGAACATTGGTAGCATTATAAAAACTAAGCAAAAAATCTTCCAAAATTTTTCCTTTATTCCAATCAGTTTCAGTCACTGTAAATCCTAATCCACGATCATTAATATATGCACTTAATAAATTTTTATATGGGTATGCATCATGTATCATGCTATATGTGGAGTTCCAACGAGTAATTACATCAAGTTTAAATTTTTTAAAACGTTTACCATGATTTATGCATAATTCCTTAAATTCTTGAAGTCTTGATCTAGAAGCATGAATAAAAGAAACTGCATTTCTAATTTTTGAAATCACATCTTGAATCATGCCCATGCCAGCTTGAACAGAAAGATTTAAGATATGACATGCACATCTAATATGCAGTAAATTTCCATCTAATATGGGATGCAATGAGTCTTTTAATAATACAACAGCAGAATTATTATTAGATGCATTATCAAAAGTAATAGACATAATTTTATCATTAATATTATATGAACATGCAGTTTGATAAATTATATTTAAAATTTGTTGCCCAGAATGTGGAAAATCAAAAGCACGAAAAGCAAGAATACGTTTATTTAATTGCCAATCATTATCAATATAATGAGCAGTAATGGCAATAAAACAATTACTACCTACAGATGCTGACCAAATATCAGAAGTTAATGAAATTTTTACATTTAAAGTAGAAAGTGTTTCAATTAAATTTTGTTTCATTGCTAAAAAATTGGTCATAGCTACTCTTCTAAATGAACGCCTACTAGTTCTTTTGTAAGCAGGTTGTAGGTTTAATTGAACATATTCTTCAAAATTAAAAGATTCACATAAACTAAAAGGTAATTCATCCTTAACTATCCATTTTACAAGTGCTTTTCTTTGATTTTCATGATTATATGCAAAATTACCTACAAGTAATCCCCCTTGTATATTAGGGGTACTTTGAGTTTGAGCATGAGAATCATGCATCCTATGACTCTCTTGATGTCTTTTTAAATGCCCTGTTCCCCCACTACTACTACAACTATAAAGTTTGGCACATTTTTTACATTTAGCTTTTCAGACTCCCTCAACCATAACTCTATCAAATTCATTCCATACAGTACTAGTCCTCTTACGAGAAGAGGTTTGACCTTCACTCGGTTCACCAGTTCTAGAGGAACTAGGAACAGGGGGTTGGGGATTAGTTTCTTCTCCCTCAGAAACAGGAATGCCAAACTGACTTTCCTCAAAAGATGACATATCTATGATTAATTCAAAAAATAAAAACTAACCGCAAGGAGGAATTGAGTAGAGGGTCGGAGGGCAGAGGCAGAGCCGAGATTCCGAGCTTCCTCTTGTGCTCTCAACAGAAGCGACCTTCTCTTCTCAACAGGAACCTCCTCTTGTGTAGCACTTGAACAAACTAAAAATTAAATTGCTAGAAGAGCACTTTAGAAGAGAGAAATAATAGCAGTAGAGAAGGAGAGAATGAGAGGTTTGGTGTGGTGAGAATGAGGGAGGAATGGACTATTTATAGAAGCCCAAAAAAAAAATTTTCCCAAAATACCCCTCAATTCAGCCGTTATTGGACTGTTGGGAGGGGTAAAAGGGTCATTTTCACGAAAATAGCCGTTGGAAACGGCTATTTTCCTCCCCCCTCTCCAGACGGGCCGTGCCTGGCACGGCCCGTTTGGAGCCGTTACGGGCCGTGCCAGGCACGGCTCGTTTGGAGACGTTGCGGGCCGTGCCTGGCACGGCCCGTTTGCGCCCGTTACGGGCCGTGCCTGGCACGGCCCGTGGCGTGCCGTGCCCGGCCCGGCCCACCAATAGAGGGGCCTGGAGCCGGGCCGGGCTGGCCTTCCGTGCTGGACGGGCCGTGCCAGGCACGGCCCGTTTAGTCTTTGGGCCCGGGGGGCCTGGGCCGGGCCGGCCCGACACGGCCCGTTGCCCACCTCTATTGGGCACCACCTTCCCGTTCCACGTGGAAAACACCAAGAACACCACGACTGGGGCAAAGTAGACCAGGAGGCCGAGCCCCAGCGCGGGAAGCACGGCGAGCAGGCTCATGTTGCCGGCGAGGGCGGCGGCGGCGATCCGGACGGTCAGCTCGACGCGGTGCCAGTTGGCGACGATGATCCAGAGGATGATGGCAATGAGGAGGAAGATGAAGATAAGGGCGAGGATGCGGTAGGCAAGGGGAAAGGAGTGGCGGCAGCCGTGGCTGAGGGCGCAGGCGGCGAACCAGTAGACATTGACAAAAGCCGGGATGAGGATGAAGAAGGGAAGGGCTGCGTACACCAACTGTTTGGCGTAATGTCGGAGGAGCCAGAGGACGGCTAGGGCGATAGGGCCGGCGAGGAGGAGGGTGACGACGAGAGTCCAGCTGAGATCCTTCAAGAAAGGGGAAGAAGAGGAGGAGGAGAAGGAGAGGGAGTTGGAGGAAGACAGGACGCAGGAGGAGGTGGCCGGGTCGAAGACGAATGAGGAGGCGCGGGAGGCGGCGGGGTTGCGGCGGGCGACGGCGACGAGGCCGAGGGCGATGGTAGAGAGGGAGAGGAGGAGGAAGAGGACGAGAGCGGGGAGGTCGCGGAGGGGGCGGGGGCCGTGCTGGTAATTGATCGGGGGGTAACTCTCGTCGGCGGCGGCGGAGAGGAGGGGCTGGGAGGCGGAGGAGGGGTCGTATAGGATAGACGGCTTGGACTCGTCGCCGCTTCCCATAAGACGGGGCGGATTGTATGGACGGCTTGGTGATCTCGGGGGCGGTGGGTCCCGACCAACGATGAAGGGTCGGAGGGCCCGGGTTGGGTGATGAGCAAAAAGAGACGGCGATGTGCGATGGCGGAAATAGGCCTGCGAAAATTAGGCGTGTGCAACAAACCAACAGAATCAATCCAGAGCTGTAACGGGTGAAAAAATAAAGGGTTTGAATACGGTTCTTCGGCAGCCTGCATAAATACTGCAGGTTAATCATCCCCAAATCAAGCATAATCCTTAAGGAACGTTTAGTATAGGTGATCATCCCAGGATCAAGAATGATGTAAGTGGAAGTGATGAGATCACCGCATTTAGTTGCACCACAATGATCCTACGTTGTGGTGATTCTAAATTACCTCTACTCCTCAAATCACCGTCCAACTCGGTGATGGAAAATCCGTCCTTAAGATCCGAAATCCAAGAACACCCTAGAACAGTGGTTCTAAGTTAAAAGTTAAAGACAAAAATATCTTTTAATTTAGCAGAAAAATTGATATGTCAATATACCATCAATATATTATGACAATATTTATATATATATAATATTATGTTGGCATTATATATTATATTACGATTATCCAACAAGGCAGCATGTGATTGGAACAACAAGTCGTGGTTCGTGTGTTCACATGGGGCTGGACCAATCATGGGGAATCATTTTCCTTCACCAATCACGGCTATTACGCCTTGCAGTTTTGGCTCCCGTTACAGTCCATGAGAGAAGACCTTTTGAGCCATCCAAGGTATGATGTGCTCGCGAAAGCTAGAAATGCTGCAGCTTGCCTTTTGCAAATCAGGATTAATAACGAAGAAGGTCCAGTTCTAGGCTCCTTGATGTATGATCGACACCCCTGATCTCAAAGGGAAAGGGTTGTGAAAATATTCTTTGCTGCAAATCAGGAGACAAGAATGGGATGATGGAGTCTGCTATCAGGTACGAATAAAATGAAAACAAAGGTCGTGTTAAGAGTTAGGTTAAAAAAGTTACTAGTGCCATGATTTGAGTGGAAGTCGTCATCGGCCAGAGACAATCGCAGTGTTCCCATTACAAAAAAGTAACGGCTGAGCCAAAGGAGGACCTCTTGGATCAGCAACACAAACCTCCAAGGCATTTTCAAAAATAATGACATAAGACTCTAATATAAGATATTGGAAAGGAGTTATCAGGGAATTGACTCTTGCAGTATGTTCTCTCACGGGAAAGACCTGGAATCTTGCAATATGGAGCAGGTCTCCATGCATGGAGGCATTCCCAAATCTTACTCTTAAGTGCCAACATGGAGAGGAAGATGAGCTTTAATGACTAAGCCGCAGGCTCATTTGATCAGAGCGAGACAAGAGGTGTAACCTCGAGAGCAGTTTGAACTTGGATCCATTTGTATTTCAGTTTAGAGCGCTAAATCTTTAATTATTTATAATGGAGCTCGAGCATTTATTTCTCGATAAGTTTATAAGAGCAGCATGGGAAGGATTGAAGGATGCTGTTTGCCAGTTGAATGCCAGTAGAATATGATTGGAAGGGGATTCATTAACAGCCATTAATTGGATTAACAGCCCTCGGTTGTGTTCGGTTAGTCACCATCCTATTCTAAAAGACATCTGGATCTTGGAGAGAATCCTCCAACTATTCCATGCTAATCACATCTCACAAGGAAGCCAAGCTGAGACTGGCTGGCTGATACAGGAACAGAGGAAGATTACTTGTCTTCACAGGACAAGCAACCTCGTTATCATTATTTGTGCATGCTGATAACTTTCGTTGTTCTTTCTTGCCATTTTGAGTTCTTGAGATTTCAAATCCAAATCAGACAAAAAAAAAAAAAAAGAAGAAGAAGAAGAAAAATTCCTTGCTTAAGAAACTTGAAATGTACGACGATGACTCGAACTGATCATCATTTTGAACCAAACATCATCCATTCTAGTAATGGTTCCTGACTCAAATCCAAACTCAGCATAGATAGCATGATCTCTATTGTGGTTGAAATCTGACCTGAGAGTGACCACGCCGGAAAGAAGCTAAGGAGACGCCGGCCGGGATGGAGAAGAGGGCTACCTCCAATGCTCCGGGGTGCCTCCGAGAAGACGCCGGCTGGGACGGAGAAGAAGGGCCACCTTCTGCGCTCCGAGGTACTTGCACAGAGCCTTGGCCGGGGATTCCGACTAAGGCCCTTCGATAGCTAAGTTAGCCGGGCCTTTTTGTGGAGAGAAGAGTTTTCTGAGTGCCTTTGATGGCCTCTTGTAGCTCAAAATAGCTCGTAGAAGCTTAAGAATGCCTTTAAAAGCTTGTCCAGGCTTATCCAAACTTACTGAGGGCTTTTTCCTACCCCTTTTTTTATACGGTGAGGGTTTCAGCTGTTGCTTGAAGTCTCGGGCCGATTTGTGATTGATGGGCCATTAGCTGGAGGCGGCGTGTTGGCAGGTGCGGCAAGATATGACCCTTGGCAGGTGTGGCAGAATATGACCCTTGACAGCAAGCATGGCTGGGACAACAAAGTGTTGTCCTTGGTTGGCACGTCATGGCATGGCCAACAAGTAATGGTTCATAGAAGGGGGCTGGCTAGGCTGAGGTGTTCGGCCATGTGTGCGAGCGTGGGCGTGCGTGCAGGTACGGCTGCGGGCGAGGTCGGGCAGGCTTGGATGCCGCGACATATGCTTGACAAAGTCGGCTTGGGCCTCTGGCCGAGGTCCGCTGGCTCTTGGCGGGGCTGAAGTCTACCTCTCCGGCCGACTCGGCCAGAATTGGATGACTCCATGCCGGAATGGGATGATCCATTTTGTCTCCCATCAATCTCTTTTTCGTTTTTCTTTCCCTTCTTTTCCTACTTTTTTGTGGAATGCAATTAGATGCATCGGCTATGAAATATCATGGGCATCTTGAGAGCTTTGTAGACTCTGTTCTAAATCAAGCGAGTGCGAATTACTTAATATCTCGTATTTCATGCATGCACTGCATCGAACTCGTGCAAGGGCTGGAACAAACTCTAGAAGGTGTCATGCAGCCTAACGATGAAGTATTTTGATCGTTGTACCGGACATGTTGGATCAAATCCAGCCCTGGTCGAGATCAGAGAAGAGTTCAGGTGGATTGAGATTTGAGAGGATTGCTAATGGGTATATGATCCTTAAATGCACGCATATATAATAATCAAATATAAATTTCTTAGGTAAAAAAAAACATTTGCTGGAGCATTATGAGCTTTAACAATCATGGATTTTAGGTGTGCTAACATGATTGAATTTAATGTGCAAATTCAACTCTGATCTCAGTATCAAAATAATACAAAAATTCCCAGCATTTGGAACAACAACTGGGGCTTAGCATGGCAATTGGACAAACTGTCAAAGATCCTTGCAGTCCCTCATGCACCATAAACATATCTACTTTATCCTAATCAGTGCTACTGAATTCGGATTAGGTTGTATCTTTTGCACGAAAGAATGATTAATTTTTTTTCATGATATCAACTGTTGGAACCCACACATGTCTCAAAGCATTCCAAACTTTTCCTTTCATCCATCGATATAGATCTTGAAGCGGCTACTACATGATCCAACAATCGACATCGACGTCGCAAAAGAAGATGAATCATTCTTTACCATGAAAGATACAACCTGAACACATTAAATTCAAGAATAGCACTATACATATTCTTAGCTGATATTTGTTTCAATATTATTTTATTTCTATAGACGTACATATGTGAATCAACTTAACACGAGCACTACAGCTCTTCTCGAGGTTTCTTCACGGCAAACCCATTCTCTACCCATGCGGCATACCCACCTCCCATGTTCTGAACATGCTTGAAACCCTGCAATTTAATTGAAAACACCACCTCAATTTCATATAAAAAACAAAACCATGCATCTCCACTCCAAAAGAATGGCCATGTCTGCTAGCACCACAGAGCTAAGGGTTGAAAGTAAAGTAACCATTTTTTTTTCCCTTTCTGGTTCAAGCTGAACCTGATTGTATTCTTTACTAAAATCCACGGCAGTTCTATAGATTTGGCTTAGTTTTCTAGCCAAATTACAAGGTCATTGGATCTATAATAGATTAGAACAGGCATATAGATTAAATTATATATGGTTAGCAGATCAATTTAATCTATAGTGAAGGAGAAAGAGCAACAAGCTTGACCTAGTTTACCTCAGTGTGGAGGTTCTTAGCACAAATTAAGGTATAACAAATGAAAAGGAGAATTACATCAAAAAAAAAAAAACAAATTAAAAGGAGATAACCTATAAATGTAGACACAATTTTCTTAGGCTATCTTCTTTTTTTTCTTCTTGTTCTCTTTTTCTTTTTTTTTGCTAAAAAAAAAAAAAAAGAGAAGAGGGGGTGAGGAGAATCTCACCCGCGTAGCAACCTCCACTGGGCTCCCTCCCCACTGGAGAGTGTTCGATGCGGGTGGAATATTTTTTACTCATACTCTCTCCATCTGTGGCAGAGCTCCACCTGTGTGGTAGCCCTATCTCTGTGTGAGTACATCACACTAGCACCACCTAAATAATGGCACGACTTCACCAGACAAACCAGACGAAGGGCATCCGGTCTCCACATTTAATCGACGCCCACATGTTTCAAACCTGGGCCACTCCGGTTGAAATCAAAGCCCCATTCTCACCGTGCTACTACCTCGGTAATTTAGGCTATCTTTATGGTAGCTTACTCTTCAGATTTCTAGTAATCACATTAAAATACGGTGTCTTTCATCTAATGGTATAATAAAGTCTAGACATGGCTCTTAGCTTTCCCTGTAACTTCTTATTTATTTCAATGCCTTTGTTTTTATTTTCGCTCCTTCATTACCGAAATCTGTAAGAAGAAGGGAAGAAACCACTCACAGCGTCGAGAAGATCCACAGCAGCTTGGAGGGACCGCACTCCGCTTAGACATCCCTATTCAGGAAGAAGGAAAAAAAAATTATTTCCACATGAAAGGAGAAAAGGGCAAAAAGAGAGAGGAAAAATTGAAGATGAGCTACCACAACTATGTGATCATCCTTGTCGCAAACCAACGAGACCTGCTCCACGAACTTGGGATTTTTCTCCTTTCCTGATCCACGTTACCACAATTTCAATGACATGAAAGAAATCGATTCCAAGGAAAAGAAATTAGCAGAGGCTTACCTTGTGGGGTGAAGAAGAGATAGGGGACGTTTATGGCGTTCTCCAAATGGCCCTTGTTGAACTCCTCGACCGTCCTAATGAATTAGTAAAAACAAATTGAAGATTAGAATAAGGGGGAAGAAGGAAAGGCGAAGGGAGAAGAGAGGAAAGCGCACCTGACGTCCAGGTAGCGGTGGCCGGAGTACACGAGGCGTTTCGCGGCGTGGACGTCCACGGTCGCAACTGCTTCCGAGCTACCAGAAAGAGGCGGCCACAGGAAAAGAAGAAACAAGGCGATAACATTACAAGAACAAAACCATTTCAACGCCCAATGAGAAGCCATGGCCTTCTATTCTTTAAAGCTGGTGAATTAGAGATTAGAAAAAAAATAGAGGGGAAATTGGGAGGGAGAGTGAGGAGAGAAAAAAAGATTAGAGGGAATTAATTTGGTTACCTTAAAATGGGACTCGTCGACGGATCAAAGTAGAAGGAAGAGGAGGCGAGAATCGGAGGGCGGAGGAGGGAGGGTCTGTGGGTGCCGCCGGTGGTTTTCCAGGCTCTGGTTTTCCTCTCCAACGGCGCCGACGGGGATAGAAAGGTCCCCCGATTCCATATTTCCGTATTATTTTTCTACGAGCAAGAAGGAGAGGTTTTCCCCATACGTGACCTGAAGTGGGAATTGTAACATATCAACTTCCAATTGAACGCGAGGCGCGACATCTGTCCAGTATTTTTCTTGTACGGACGTAATGAGCGATGGCACGCAACACCATTTATATTTTTAAAAATAAAAAAAAATATAATTTAGAATTATTTCATTCTAAACTTATAATAATTTTAATTTATTTACATAATTTTTTTAACAATAACTTCTGATATTAGTCGTGTTAGAATGATGCTGGTGTTGCATGCAAAATGGCAAAAATTTTGGGCCTAAAAAAGAAGCACGCCACTGACGTGGTAGCTCAGAGAAATTGGCTTTTACTTCCACCCATGTGGTTCGAATTCGAAACGTGCGGGCGCCAATTAAATACGGAGACCGGATGCCTCTTGCTCAGATATGTGGGATGGGAGGGCTTATTGGTCCGTTGATAGCATCAGTGGTGCCGGGTGTGATGTACTCACACAGAGGTTCGAATCGGAGCCTAGAGGAGTAACCAAGCTGGACCACGGATGGGGAGAGTATCAATAAAAACGGCCGGCATGCCCAACACACGGTCAGTTCTACCAACATCGAACATTCTCCTAGCCGGATGGGAGCCGGGTGGAAGTTGCTACGCGGGGGTGAGCTTGTTCCTTCCTTCCCTCCTTGCCTTTTCGCCTAAAAAAAAAAAACTCTAAAATTTTAAAAATATTTGAATTATATATATGTATATAATTTTTTAATTAAAAAATTGATATGTATTAATAGAGCACCAGCGAGATAGAGGAAATACATGTAAAATCTTAGTGGTGGCTACGAGACCTGATGCACTTTAGACTATGGAAACCGATGCCATAAATGGTGCTCAGCTGGTCTTATTCTGCCTTCCAAAGCAAGTTCAACAACAATATTCGGCAAGCAAACAAGAAAAGCTGTTCTCGTGCATGGTCAAATAAGTATTTCTATGGAGAAGCCCTGAATATTCAACATCACCATCATTATTCAAGCATTTTGTGATCAAATTAATGCAGGATTGGCTATGTCATACTTACAGGAAAAAACATAGCTAATTAAGGATATACAAGTGTTCGGGAAACATATTTAAGGAACAAATTCAATTTGGTTGCTCCAAAATTATGATACACGTATTTGCAAACAGTGTGAAAACCAGGTTGTACTCAACATACTTCGGATATATCTATAACTAATGCGAGAGATTTGTTCAAACTAATCCTTTGCTGAAAGCACTAGAATTGAGAAAAAAAGAAAGGAGGAGACAATATTGGATTGGGCAAGATCTCATTAGAAGTGTATTATATATCCTTTTAATTATATATAGACCTCTTTTATGTCACAGTATATAAGATAAAAAAATAACTAACGATGGTGTCTGGACGCACACCAAGAGATTAAGACTCACTATAGCATAAGAGAAAAATAA
Organism: Phoenix dactylifera; assembly: GCF_051530095.1. NCBI lineage: Eukaryota > Viridiplantae > Streptophyta > Magnoliopsida > Arecales > Arecaceae > Phoenix > Phoenix dactylifera. The sequence continues at coordinate 36,842,222 of NC_143195.1, forward strand.
AATATTAACAAAGAGTAAAGGTGTGTTTTAGCATGCATCCATGCACAAAAAGAGAACAAAATCAAGCCAACAAGAGGAATAGCTTTTGCTTAATTGGTTGACTAAAATTTAACTTATTTATAGAATTACCCTTACCTCAAAATACTCCAAGGAAAACAAGTAGAAACCAATTTCTCATTAATTTATATATACTCTTTATACATGCTTTTCTTTTATAGTTTCCACAACTAACATCCTTCGTCATTCTTTCCTGTTTTCCACTTTGCGGACTCTAGTTGTTCTCCCCGGTAGACTGAAGACCAAACATAGCCACCCGACTTCCATTTCTCTGCGTCAAATATATTTGTTACACAATTAGGTTGGTGTGTGGAAGCATTGCCAAACATCGACTTAAGCCTGACTCATCATGTAATACTCGTCAAAATCATTTTATACCGTGTCGAGACGGTGGTTAAGTGATACCGCTTGGAGGAGTCAATGACCTGCAATTTTTGGTCGTAAGATATTTCTAGATTTGGTACGCGTGAAACCGCGTCTAACTTTAGGTGGTTTAGGGTGGTGAATTTTTTTTTTTTTTTTTTTTTTGGTATGTGTGTGTGTTTCAGTCGGATACACCATACTATTCTAATATGAGTACATTCAAAAAAATCAGAATAAAGAAGTGATGCAAAGGAGAGGTGGAGCGAATTTTTAGCTCTCAGAAAGTTAGCAGCTGAAATGCTGCACAACAAATGAGACGACCCAATCAACTGCGTTGTTCATTTTATGATAAGCATGAGTAATCTGAAAAGCCACGGATGTTCCATAGCCGTGAGTGCTCATCTCCTACTCTCACACAGCCCTGGATCTATCTAATCATAGTAGCCGAATCTCTTTCTAGATGGTTGGTTTTGAATGGAGAAAAAATTATCAGTATTTTTTGGTCAATCAAGACTTTCCATATGCTAAACTGAGATGGTTTCATTTAATTATATTTTTAAATTTTTTGTATAGATATCCTTCTAAATATCGAATTTTGCATAAATACCATTTCAAAATTGATATTTGCATGTATACCCTCATAAAACTTTGTTATTGTATAAATGCCCCTAATATAACGATTGTTTTAACAATATTAAGAAAAATTATATTTATATTAATTAAAAATAAAATAAAATATAAAATTATGCTATTGTCCCTATCTTTTTCTACTATCGGGATCGCGATCTATTTGCATGTCTATCCATTAAGGATATTTTAGTTATTTTAATTTAAAACCGTTAATTTTTTAGCGTCGTTAGATAGCATTGGTATACATGCAAAAACAAAAATAAAAATAGAATATAATAGCAAAACAAGTATTTTACGAAGATATACATATAAATATCAATTTTGGAAAGATATTCAAGTGAAATCTAATATTTTAGGAGGATATTTATGCAAAAAACTCTTTATTTTTTATTGGCTCGTTTTTTTTTTTGGAGCGACTTTTCGTTTTATTCACTCTATTCTCATCTCATTATTCATATTTTTCATTTTTGATATCGTTTTATTTTTATTTATTTATTTTTATATGCGCAATGCGCACGCCAGTTTTCTAGATGATGCAAGGCTCCCGTTATTTAACCACCAAAGTGGAATCAACAAAACAGAAGCAAGCCAACCCGAGAAATTAAAAGACCAAAAAAGGGCAGGTCAACCGGAGAAGTTCCGCATGGCAGTCTGCCCTCCCACTTCTCGCCGTCATCATCCCCAGCCCCTCTCACCGTCGCCTCATCATCCCCGGCCCCTCTCGCCGACGCCGCGATCACAAAAGCCCAAGGCCCGGCCCGACGTCCCAAGCTACCAGGCCAGATGGGGCTCCAGTCTAGCTAGTTTTGGTCATATGTGGGGCTTAGCCTGGGCCGAACCCGGCCCGGCCTGCCTGATAAGCAGGTCTAGTAGCGGACGTACCGTCTCTCCAATATCGGAGGTAAGGGCAGAGACTCCCATACAAGGTTTATCACGGTACAAAAAAAAAAGAAGAAGAAAAAGAGGAGGAAGAAGAAGATTACAACAAACAGTCATTTTATACAGTCACTGTATGCTGACATCATAAAAATAGGTTACATGCTAAAAGAAGAGATCAATTCAGTGCCAGTTCCCGAGCAGCTCCGTATCAGCTCAACACCCTCTCATGCTCATCAAAAACCAAACACGCGAGTGAGACACATCCGCGTCAGAACACAGCTAAACACCGAGTACTCTCAGAAGGGTACACGAGAATACAGAAGATGCACAAATGGGTAGAAGGATTAATAAATGAGAGCATGACGAGGCAAACATGACAAGAAGCATGAAACAGATGGTTGGAAAGGACAGTTGATTGCTCCCAGCTTTTGCCTGCATTGCATTGTCCATAGAGAAGTGCATGCTCTAGATTCATATGCACACCCCTCGGATCTTACAGAAGGCACGAAATTCCTTGACATTCGAAGCGGAAGCGTAAGCTGCCAATCTTATTCCACTTACAGATGCAACACGAGTAGAAGATGGATAACTCGTAAATAGTTGCCAAACTTATTCCATCACTCAGCCCAATGCAAGTTGATTTGCTTAAAATCAGGTAGCCTATTCTCCCGAGCTCATTTCATGCTTGCAAATTGGGCAGAACGTTCCCCATTTCGTCAGCCATGAGTCCACACAAACTGCATGGAAATCTGTGAAGGAATTTATGAGTTAATGTTGACAAGTGGGGAAAAAGATGCAAATCGCATCCTCCATGATTAATAAGCTTAAAGTAGTCACCTGCGTCTGGCTTCATGTAACCAAATTCAAATGCAGAAAGTAATTTTGCCAGGTCCTTATCATCAGGAACACAGGTTTTAACTTAGTTAATACTCAGGAATTAAAAGATATTAACCGTTCCAAGGTTTGAAGAACACACGCTATTTTACAATTCACCATGCAGGGAACATCACATTTGACTTCAAGTGACAGTAGAATCTAAAAGTATAAGCTCTGGTGACAGCCCAAGAATCAAACATTCTAAAGTGGTCATGTTGCGGTTATAAATGCCAAGATTCTTGTCCAAAGAAGCATCTGGTTTTCAAGTGCACACAAGCCCCTCGGTTGTCATCCAACAACAGAATTAGCAATCAAGTAATGGTTCAACTAAAACAAGTATAACTTTTCATTGAATAGATTAAAACTAAATATGCGAATCCAGCTTACCATGAAGACAGGGAAGAACCCTCAGTCTCTCTCCATCTCTGTAATCCTCAAGACAAATGGCACAAGTTTCTGCCATGCGCTTGCTATTGACATAGGAACTTTTGAATGTGAAAGAAGGAAGTAGTTCCACTGCCTGTCTGTTCATACTAGGAGGCCGCTTATGGGCTCCATGCCTTAGAAGCCGACAATTTCGAGCAAAGAGAAATGCTGCAAGAACTGATACTATGACAACAAGTGAGACAAAAGAAATCACCAACACTGTTCCAGCAGTCTCATCCATAGAAGAACCTATACAACATTCTCCTTCTTCACCTCGAGCAAATTTCTTTAGTGTCTCACCTGCCATCTTTGAAACAAATACTGCATGTATATAAATGCCCGTGGAGTCCCCGATCACTACAGCCAAAAAACAAATGATTAATTGACAGTGTAAAAGAGGGACAAGAAACTGCACAAGAGACAAAAGTGTGCAGCATTATGAATGGACTAAAAGATGATATGGATCTGCCATAGTTGTCACAGTAGCAGTATAGGGCAAGCAGGTATTGGGATTGTTATATCAACCCAAGCAAGTGGAACAAAAGCCTAGGATAAATTTATCCTACAAGGTTGACAAAAAAGTCAAGCATAAAATCCACATATAGATTCGCTTCAAGTCAACCAAACCCTCCTTGAACTAATCTACAAATATGGCAAACCAACTACTTCCTGACATCACAATCTGGCCAAGACTTAGGATTGAATGCCAAGCCCATCTCAATGATATATCCTTCATGAAGCATGAAGAATAAATTAAGTATATTAATCGTAATAACCAATTACACAGTCGATATATACATGGATTTGACATCGCACAATTGGATACCAGTGTCGAACATAACAGGTTCTCAAAATCCAAGTATGTTGACACAGGGGTTATAGATCTATGCACATACATATGCATGTCCTCATGTGGCCTATGCTGCTAATGTACATACAATTATGTATGCACTAAATGAAATGTTTGCATGTGCCAGACACTGCAAAATGAAAACCTGTTCGACTAGATTAACAAAATAGGATTCTCAGTTTATGCTACATGAGACTCCTGTGGTGAAAACAAACCAAACTAAATTAGATAAACATGGAAATTTTCACTCAAGAAAAAAATGAAAACAATGAAAAGTTGAATTCTTTGTTTATTTGCATGTTATTGAGTAGTAAGGATTTTGATTTGGTGTATCAAGTGGAGAGAACCTAACAACTTATAAATTTAATTTTACCAATGTGCTAGCTTAACTTCTGGGGTGGACTCTGTAGTTTCCTAAAAGTTCTAGATCAGTTGCCTTTGGTCCAACTTCGCAATGCATGGTTATGTCTATTAAATTTAAGGGTCATTACAGATAGGTTGAGAGCCATCTATGATCACTGGAACCTTTTTGTGATGCATTTGGAAGTGATTCAATGTGGAAATGATTTCAAATAAAAGAACTCAAAATGCTTAGATGTTCTTGGCAAGAATCTATAAGAGCATATGAATCAATCAATATTGTTTGGTTGTCAGCTCCACATCTGTCTTCTTTGTCTTCTTTGCCTTTCTTCCACTTTCAACATCTCTTATTTACCACCACTGTATCAGACTATTTGCATCATGATCTGTTCCAGGGCCATCTGTTTTATGATTGTTTCTTTTGGCAGAAATTGGTAAAACTTGAGTTGTTTATCTGCCTTCATGAGGACTGTCTAATAAAGAAGATTTTTCTGTCATAACTTCTTTGAATAATAACTGAAGGTGTGTTAACCTTAAACAGTAATATAAACTTGTTCCATCAGTGTAACGTATCTCCTTACATTTAATCCCCGATATTCACAGTCATACTTCTATAACCTTCCCCCAACAAGATATACTACACATATAACCTGAACAACTCCATAACCACGGGGGGAATGAAAAATGTATATTCATACTTAGATTTATAAATCCAGCCTCTTACACATTGATCCCCAACCCTTACATCTTATTCATTTATACTACTTAGAGATATTCTCCCATTATCATTTTTGCTGACAATTAGTACCACTGTGGTCTTCTGTCTATCTGAACAGGTAAAATTACAGTCCAATTAGACCTTCCCTTAGGTTAAAACTCAATCAACCCTTTCATATTAGATTTTGCTTTCGACTAAGTAAAAAGAGGCTGTTCAAAAGTTGATCGCACCAACATCAACTGCTAGATAATAGTAACAATATTTGAAACTTATTCAAAAGAGACTACAATTCCAGCAATTGACGATTAGAATAACAGCATCACTATCAAACTTCATGAAAGTTAACACTCACCAAACATGAGTCATTTGGTTACACCCTATAGGTTTCGAACATGAATCTTTTTGGCTCATGAACCTATAAGAAGGAGAATACTCTATTACAAACATAGGATTAATCCACTATCATTCAGCCTTCCCTAATTCTCCTGAGGAACATAAAAGACAAGAACACTTAGCCATCAAAAGAGAGGGATTTTGGTTAGGTGGCAGTCACGAGTCAAATGGACTGAATTAGGCTAAATGAAATATGGCCCAACAAGGTAATTAACCTAATCTAAGCTTGTTAGAATTAATAGGGCTTTAAACAGGTGCATCCAACCCAACGACTCTAAAGGTCCGTCAAATAAATGTTGGGCCTGAGATCAAAAGTTAAGCCCCATGATTTGGCTCCCACTTCATCATAAAGGCCTGAAGTAATCAGTGCCAGGCTTGGGCTTAAATAGGACAGATATTAGGTGATTAATTTTCTATTGTAAGAGGAGCCCTTTGTAATTATTGCTCAACCTTTTCAAGTTACTTTGAACAAAACTAGAACTTGAGATGATATGTAGATGTTTACTTTATTCAAATCATAAAAATCATAAACCTGAAAGAATTCATATAAATCGGAATGGGAGTCTTACATGTTCAAATTCTAACTAGGCCCAATTTATAAAGGACGAACCACCAAAGTTTAGCTTGATATTGATGCCATAAATAAAATTTACATGTTCATTGTCCAAAACAAGTTGGATTCTGCTAGATTGAATATTCACTTCCCATTCAGATTGTTTCTGTTTTAAAAGACTTTTGATATAGCTAATGTTTATTAAAAATGATTGAGGATTTGTAACAACCTCTAGGGTATCAAGGTGACTTCTGTAACATATGTATCATTATATACTGAAATGATGCTATAACATGGAATACTCTTGTCTCCTTAAGGTGAATTCTTGTTTTCTTAGATCAAGCCTTTGCCAGTGAATTTATACATCTATCTCTTTTTCTCTCCTTTTTTTCTTCTAACGACTCTTAACTTATGCATCTTAGTTATTATGTTGGATCAATTCACAGAAAATTTAATTATCCAGCCATACTAACTTTGGTTAGTTTGTACTAGAGATAAAGATCCAAATGATTGGAGGCAACACAGAATGACAAGGAAGTACATAACAAGATGAATTAAATGTTTTGACAAGATGCCAATGCCTTTTCAACATAAAACTACAGAAGATGATATCCATGTTAAAGGCACTAAGATTATCAAATCTCATTCATCACCACATGTCCCATACCTTGATCAACATGAATTTTTAAATCAGGCATGACATACGACAAACCGAACCTCAAAATTGTGTGGATATGCCTACTGTAAAGCTAACAGACACCCATTCTCACAAAAACTTGAAATCTAACACTAGATCCCCTCCCATCAAAAATATACTGAGTCACCCTTGGACATACTTCCGATGAAATACCCATTTCCACTCCTTCAAAAATTAATCTTACCACTCCAATGACAAACAAACATATATAAGAGATTTTCACCATCTCAAGGTTTGCTTAACCAATAAATCTCCACCACCATTTTCCCAACAGCACCCGAATAACCATTAACCATCCTGAGAATTTAAACATCAACATCACTGTCTCGACATAAACAACAAACTTATTCCTGCATCTTTCACTTGATAATACCTTTTCAGGTTTGTGCAATCATATAGATGAATTATCGAATTGCACGTTCAGACTAAAGCATCCCTTTACCTTAACAAAGTATTCGCTTAAATTAGGAAACAATGATTAGACATAGCAAACCCGAAATTAATGGGTTAAAAATCCTATTCTGTTTTAATTGACAGTCAACAACGTGGACGCCACAGAAAAGCAATCCTTCAGAGATAACATTACATACATAGAGACATGAACAAATTTGGGAAAGAAATAAGAAAGACAACTTATATACTCACTCGAGTACAAGCTGCCCTTCTCCTGGTCGTCGTAGATGATTGCAGCCTGGTATCCAGCATCCTGAGCGATCCTGACCTTATTCTCGAAGCTGCAAACACCTCTCACGATAAGAATAAAATCGGAATGCGCCGAACCCCCGCCTCGGCCTACAGCGGTCCGATTGCTCGGGAGGGTAGAGCAAGCATCGATAGGATCGGCAGTGTGCAGAGCTCCACAGACCCCAGAGCCACGAACAGGAACAGCTGACAACAGGCAAAAGAAAGAAGAAGAAGAAGAAAATCAGGTCATTTTCTAATCTTTAAAGAAGGGGGAGAAAGATTTGGAAGCCCTAACCCTAGAAGTAGGAAGGAATTGGAGAAATACCGAAGCGGGCTGGGGCGTCGAGGAAGGTAAAGGAGAAGGACTTGGCACGGAGGTTGACGAGGGCGGCGGAGGGGCGGAGGAGGGAGGAGAGGGCGAGGAGGAAGGAGGAGTAGGAGACGAAGAAGGTGGTGGCGGTGCAGGGTTTGGAGAAGGAAGAGGAGGAGCGGCGACAACACTTCATCTCCTCATCTCTCTGTGTCTATCCTTGTAATCGTCTCCGTCGCCTCTCCGTGATGTGTCCGCACCGCAGGGAATGTGGGAAATTGGTAAAGGCCAGGCGGTCGGACGCATGGGATGATGCAACACGAAGGCGTGAGGATAACGCTTCATTTATCGCCCACGGCGCATACATCACTTCATTTGTCGCCGGGGAATACGTGTCACTGAATACGAGAGTTGATGAGAAGCGGCCTATCTACAGTGCTTTTTTTTCCCCCCTCTGCGGCTGATGAATATATACGATCTAACGTTAATATATTCAAAAAATAATAATAATAAATTTTAAAATATTTAAAATATTTTTTTAAAAAAAATAGACGGCCACAAACCCAATTTATAACCTTATTAGTCTCTTTACAAATATACTTTTTAATTTTTATAAATATATCTATATCCAAATAATCTAATTTATCTGAGTTATTAAAAAATATTTTTTATATTTTTTTGGGGCATGGGGCCATGGACTCCGAGAAATTGATATCCCATCCACATCATCTGCAGTTAGATTTTTACCAACGGCTATAAGAGCACAAACTGGTTTCTGTTGTCCGCATAGTTGTGGACTATTCAATGCACAAAGCATACTAACTATATAGAGAGGTGAAAAAGTAAATATGATATGACCGTTGAAATCAAGATTTGGGAATGAAAATTTTTGTCAACCATGATCAAATGTAAAATTTCAGCGAATCCAAGATTTCATATTTGGACAGTGCAAGGAAATATAATTTATATGGATAGATATTTTGAATACCAAATGCATGTACTGGTGCGTTGCACACTTACACACTGGAGTCTGGAGTATGTCTATGAAGCCAAGTTCAAAAATTTTCAAACATTGGATTATTCTTGAGAGAGGGAAAAAAAAGACAGCACAAATCTGCGAAATGGATAGTGAAGCAAGCTATTTTTGCAAAATACCCTTGTTTCAATTTTAACCTGAAGGTCGCAATGAGATGCAATGCATGTAAACCAACTAATCCAACAAATTTTCCAACCGAACAGCAAAGGAATAACTAAGTATGTAGCCCTAAGAAGCCTTTGAAACTGTTTTATGTTTGTCTCCAGTTCTCTCTCAGAACCATCATATCACAAGAGTCCCTCTCTATTTGGGAAGCAACATAATTTACATGAGTAAGATGCAACTTTATAGCACCTTTATATTGAAATATCGCTTGCCTCCATTGAGGCAGCTATATGGCTATAATTTACAGCTAATAGGCACAAGTTAAAAAGTAAACATAGTAGCACCTGAAATTGAATGGTGGGTACAAATTATATATACGCAACTCCTTGCAAATTATACTGGTTCCCTCTGAATGTGCAATCCCAATATGACTCATTTGGAATGGCCGTAATAGCAGAGAAACACTTGTAACCAAAGCAGCATCTGCTTCGATGTGCGAGAAAGAGATTGTGACTAATGAGTTGAAGCTTTCCAATTACCATTGGCTCTTTGGTTGTCTCCTGAGGCATCAATGATAACCTTCTTGCTTGGTTTCCCATCGTAAGTCTTAGCGATCCCCTCTATCGCATAGACTGTGTCCATACCCTGAATGACTTTGCCAAAGGCAACATGCTCGCCATCCAACCTGGAATCCCATTAATGAAGCAGTATCAGTTTAGGTAGACCTTTACCTGCAGCTTGCATTGACTGTCGTTATGAAGAATTGGGACCCATTAGTTTTGGGACCTGAGTTTGCCATGGAAACGATACCTGGAATAGAAAGCAACACTGAGGCAACCAAGGATCATGAACTCAACAAAGGACGCAGTTTAGCAAGCATGCTACACAAACGACACAGCTTTTTAAGTAGACTCCATACAATACATGCTTCCGAGCTACCTCGGCTTTGTGGGCTGCAATGTAGGTTTATATTTTCATGGAACATGTCCCAATAGATTTGAAGTATAGAAACACTACCCTTCAACAAGATGGACAGCATTTGAAGAGGAAGAGGTGTAAAGCAGGAGATTCAATCTCTCATAGTTGCAAGACAAATAGTTTGTGCTCAGAAAAATAGTGTGAAAAGGCATGATTCAATCTCTCATAGCATGATGGACAGCATTTGAAAACACAGAGGTGAAAAGGCAGCCTTATAATTCCCCTGGAAGATATAAGAAAGACAAAATAGTTTGAAAATAAACAAGGAATATGACATGGCTGTTGTGCTTAGATTTGATGAAAAACTGTGATGATTAGGATCCCAACAATTGAGACGTGTGTGATGTACATGACATCTTAGAGC